>NW_021823449.1:0-17500 GCF_901001165.1 Salmo trutta
AAATGCGGTGAACACACACACACACACGCGCACACGTGCGCGCACAACACACACACACACACACACACACACACACCACAACACACACACACACACACACACACACACACACACACACACACACACACACACACACACACACACACACACACACACACCACACACACATGCAATCACCATCACACTGCACACTTGTCCCATCTGGACAAGAGGAACACCTATGTAAGAATGCTGTTCATTGACTACAGCTCAGCATTCAACACCATAGTACCCTCCAAGCTCACCATTAAGCTTGAGGCCCTGGGTCTCAACCCTGCCCTGTGCAGTTGGGTCCTGGACTTCCTAACCGCCCCCTACAGGGAGGAGGTGAGGACACTTGGAGTGTGGTGTCAGGAAAACAACTTCTTACTCAACGTCAACAAAACAAAGGAGATGATCGTGGACTTCAGGAAACGCAGAGGGAGCACCCCCCTATCCACATCGACGGGACTGCAGTGGAGAAGGTGGAAAGTTTCAAGTTCCTCAGCGTACACATCACCGACAAACTGAAATGGTCCACCCACACAGACAGCGTGGTGCGGGTGAACAGAAGGCTGAAGAAATTTGGCTTGTCACCTAAAACCCTCACAAACTTCTACAGATGCACAATTGAGAGCATCCTGTCGGCTGTATCACCGCCTGGTACAGCAGTCTGCACAACGCATCACCGGGGGAAAACTACCTGCCCTCCAGGACACCTACAGCACCCGATGTCACAGGAATGCCAAAAAGATCATCAAGGACAACAACCACCCGAGCCACTGCCTGTTCACCTTGCTATCATCCAGAAGGCGAGTTCAGTACAGGTGGATCAAAGCTGGGACTGGGAGACTGAAAAACAGCTTCTATCTCAAGGCCATCAGACTGTTAAACATCCACACAGAGAGGCTGCTGCCTACATACAGACTTGAAATCATTGGCCACTCCAACAAATGGATCAGTGGTCACTTTAAATAATGCCACTTTAAAAATGGTGTTACTCATTACTCATCCCATATGTATATACTGTATTTTATACCATCTATTGCATCTTGCCTATGCCGCTCTGTCATTGCTCATCCATATATTTATATGTACATATTCTTATTTCATCCCTTCGATGTGTGTGTATTAGGTAATGTGGAATTGTTAGATTACTTGTTAGATATTGCTGCATTGTCGGAACTAGAAGCACAAGCATTTCGCTGCGCTCGCGTTAACGTCTGCTAACCATGTGTATGTGACCAATACAATGTGATTTGATTTGATTTGATTTGACACACACACACACTCACTTGAGAGATTGCTCAACTGTCTCCAAGCTTATTAGCGTTCTTCTCTCTGAATTTGATTTTCCCTCACAAGCAAAAGCTGTCCACCGGGAGAGAGGGAAAAAGAGAGAGAGAGAGAGAGAGAGAGAGAGAGAGAGAGAGAGAGAGAGATACAGCAGGGAGAGAGAGAGATGGAGGAGAGAGGGAGGAGAGAGGGAGTGCAGGAGACAGCAAGACAGATGCTAGGCTCCCAGACCTGTATTGTTTGATCATAGCCTATTCACTGTTTCTGCAACGTTAAATGTGACATCTTATTGCAATGGTATAAAGCCAACACAGCAATTTAGGCAGGAACCAGGATTTTTAAGGCAACATCCAAATAGTCAAATCGGTAAATCTCACTTCAAGTCTCCAAATCACAAAAATCATCAAATCATCTTCAAATAATGAAATCACAAATCAAATCATTCATATTATCAGGTATATATGTGTATGTGTTTGTGTTGGTATATACACGGTATACCAGAACTCATCATTGTTCCCAGCCTGTCTGTGGTTCCATGGAAGCAGGTCTAACACACTCTCTATGAGTGACAGGTGTGAAATCCCCATTGACTCAGAGCATGATTGGCAAAGTAACAGCCTAGTGAGTTCATGTAAGCAGTTTGTAAACACACACACACACAGCCCTGTTCCCTATCTCACTGACAGACACACACACACACACACACACACACGCACACACGCACACGCACACACACACACGCACGCAGACACACGCAGACACACACACGCAGACACACACACACACACACACAGACACGCATCTTTGCATAGACGTACACATGCAAACACACACGCAGAGACACACATAAACATTCTGACTGAGGTATGTAACTGAGTTGAGGCCTACTGTTTCTGGGAAATATATATATATTTTTGTTACTGTAACTCTGACAGATAGAGGAATAGAGGTCGGGAGATGTTTGAACTGTAACTGTGACGGATAGAGGAATAGAGGTCGGGAGATGTTTGAACTGTAACTGTGACAGATAGAGGAATAGAGGTCGGAGATGTTTGAACTGTAACTGTGACAGATAGAGGAATGGAGGTCGGGAGATGTTTGAACTGTAACTGTGACAGATAGAGGAATAGAGGTCGGAGATGTTTGAACTGTAACTGTGACAGATAGAGGAATAGAGGTCGGGAGATGTTTGAACTGTAACTCTGACGGATAGAGGAATAGAGGTCGGGAGATGTTTGAACTGTAACTGTGACAGATAGAGGAATAGAGGTCGGGAGATGTTTGAACTGTAACTGTGACAGATAGAGGAATAGAGGTCGGGAGATGTTTGAACTGTAACTGTGACAGATAGAGGAATAGAGCTCGGGAGATGTTTGAACTGTAACTGTGACAGATAGAGGAATAGAGGTCAGGAGATGTTTGAACTGTAACTCTGACGGATAGAGGAATAGAGGTCAGGAGATGTTTGAACTGTAACTGTGACGGATAGAGGAATAGAGGTCGGGAGATGTTTGAACTGTAACTCTGACGGATAGAGGAATAGAGGTCGGGAGATGTTTGAACTGTAACTCTGACGGATAGAGGAATAGAGGTCGGGAGATGTTTGAACTGTAACTCTGACAGATAGAGGAATAGAGGTCGGGAGATGTTTGAACTGTAACTCTGACAGACAGAGGAATAGAGGTCGGGAGATGTTTGAACTGTAACTGTGACAGATAGAGGAATAGAGGTCGGGAGATGTTTGAACTGTACCTCTGACGGATAGAGGAATAGAGGTCGGGAGATGTTTGAGCTGTAACTGTGACGGATAGAGGAATAGAGGTCGGGAGATGTTTGAACTGTAACTGTGACGGATAGAGGAATAGAGGTCGGGAGATGTTTGAACTGTAACTGTGACGGATAGAGGAATAGAGGTCAGGAGATGTTTGAACTGTAACTCTGACGGATAGAGGAATAGAGGTCGGGAGATGTTTGAACTGTAACTCTGACAGATAGAGGAATAGAGGTCGGGAGATGTTTGAACTGTAACTGTGACGGATAGAGGAATAGAGGTCGGGAGATGTTTGAACTGTAACTCTGACAGATAGAGGAATAGAGGTCGGGAGATGTTTGAACTGTAACTGTGACGGATAGAGGAATAGAGGTCGGGAGATGTTTGAACTGTAACTGTGACGGATAGAGGAATAGAGGTCGGGAGATGTTTGAACTGTAACTCTGACGGATAGAGGAATAGAGGTCGGGAGATGTTTGAACTGTAACTGTGACAGATAGAGGAATAGAGGTCAGGAGATGTTTGAACTGTAACTGTGACAGATAGAGGAATAGAGGTCGGGAGATGTTTGAACTGTAACTGTGACGGATAGAGGAATAGAGGTCGGGAGATGTTTGAACTGTAACTCTGACGGATAGAGGAATAGAGGTCGGGAGATGTTTGAACTGTAACTGTGACGGATAGAGGAATAGAGGTCGGGAGATGTTTGAACTGTAACTGTGACGGATAGAGGAATAGAGGTCGGGAGATGTTTGAACTGTAACTGTGACAGATAGAGGAATAGAGGTCGGGAGATGTTTGAACTGTAACTGTGACGGATAGAGGAATAGAGGTCGGGAGATGTTTGAACTGTAACTGTGACGGATAGAGGAATAGAGGTCGGGAGATGTTTGAACTGTAACTGTGACGGATAGAGGAATAGAGGTCGGGAGATGTTTGAACTGTAACTGTGACGGATAGAGGAATAGAGGTCGGGAGATGTTTGAACTGTAACTGTGACAGATAGAGGAATAGAGGTCGGGAGATGTTTGAACTGTAACTCTGACAGATAGAGGAATAGAGGTCAGGAGATGTTTGAACTGTAACTGTGACAGATAGAGGAATAGAGGTCGGGAGATGTTTGAACTGTAACTGTGACGGATAGAGGAATAGAGGTCGGGAGATGTTTGAACTGTAACTCTGACGGATAGAGGAATAGAGGTAGGGAGATGTTTGAACTGTAACTGTGACGGATAGAGGAATAGAGGTCGGGAGATGTTTGAACTGTAACTCTGACGGATAGAGGAATAGAGGTAGGGAGATGTTTGAACTGTAACTGTGACGGATAGAGGAATAGAGGTCGGGAGATGTTTGAACTGTAACTCTGACGGATAGAGGAATAGAGGTCGGGAGATGTTTGAACTGTAACTCTGACGGATAGAGGAATAGAGGTCGGGAGATGTTTGAACTGTAACTGTGACGGATAGAGGAATAGAGGTCAGGAAATGTTTGAACTGTAACTCTGACGGATAGAGGAATAGAGGTCAGGAGATGTTTGAACTGTACCTCTGACGGATAGAGGAATAGAGGTCGGGAGATGTTTGAACTGTAACTCTGACGGATAGAGGAATAGAGGTCGGGAGATGTTTGAACTGTAACTCTGACGGATAGAGGAATAGAGGTCGGGAGATGTTTGAACTGTAACTGTGACGGATAGAGGAATAGAGGTCGGGAGATGTTTGAACTGTAACTGTAACAGATAGAGGAATAGAGGTCGGGAGATGTTTGAACTGTAACTGTGACGGATAGAGGAATAGAGGTCGGGAGATGTTTGAACTGTAACTCTGACGGATAGAGGAATAGAGGTCGGGAGATGTTTGAACTGTAACTGTGACGGATAGAGGAATAGAGGTCGGGAGATGTTTGAACTGTAACTGTGACGGATAGAGGAATAGAGGTCGGGAGATGTTTGAACTGTAACTCTGACGGATAGAGGAATAGAGGTCGGGAGATGTTTGAACTGTAACTGTGACGGATAGAGGAATAGAGGTCGGGAGATGTTTGAACTGTAACTCTGACGGATAGAGGAATAGAGGTCGGGAGATGTTTGAACTGTAACTGTGACTGATAGAGGAATAGAGGTCGGGAGATGTTTGAACTGTAACTGTGACGGATAGAGGAATAGAGGTCGGGAGATGTTTGAACTGTAACTCTGACAGATAGAGGAATAGAGGTCTGGAGATGTTTGAACTGTAACTGTGACAGATAGAGGAATAGAGGTCGGGAGATGTTTGAACTGTAACTGTGACGGATAGAGGAATAGAGGTCGGGAGATGTTTGAACTGTAACTCTGACGGATAGAGGAATAGAGGTCGGGAGATGTTTGAACTGTAACTCTGACGGATAGAGGAATAGAGGTCAGGAGATGTTTGAACTGTAACTGTGACAGATAGAGGAATAGAGCTTGGGAGATGTTTGAACTGTAACTCTGACGGATAGAGGAATAGAGGTCGGGAGATGTTTGAACTGTAACTGTGACGGATAGAGGAATAGAGGTCGGGAGATGTTTGAACTGTAACTGTGACGGATAGAGGAATAGAGGTCGGGAGATGTTTGAACTGTAACTGTGACGGATAGAGGAATAGAGGTCGGGAGATGTTTGAACTGTAACTGTGACAGATAGAGGAATAGAGGTCAGGAGATGTTTGAACTGTAACTGTGACAGATAGAGGAATAGAGGTCGGGAGATGTTTGAACTGTAACTGTGACGGATAGAGGAATAGAGGTCGGGAGATGTTTGAACTGTAACTCTGACGGATAGAGGAATAGAGGTCGGGAGATGTTTGAACTGTAACTCTGACGGATAGAGGAATAGAGGTCGGGAGATGTTTGAACTGTAACTCTGACGGATAGAGGAATAGAGGTCGGGAGATGTTTGAACTGTAACTCTGACGGATAGAGGAATAGAGGTCGGGAGATGTTTGAACTGTAACTGTGACGGATAGAGGAATAGAGGTCGGGAGATGTTTGAACTGTAACTGTAAAGAATGTGAGGTAAACCTACATACACTGAGGGTACAAAACATTAGGAACACCTACCTAATATTGAGTTGCACCCACTTTTTCACTGAGAACAGCCTGAATTCGTCAGGGCATGGACTTTACAAGGTGTCGAAAGCATGCCCATTCACCCTCTGAATGGCACACATACACAATCTCATGTCCCAATTGTCTCAAGCCTTAAAAATCCTTATTTATCCTCCCCTTCATCTACACTGATTGAAGTGGATTTGACAGGTAACATCAAAAAGGGATCCTAGCGTTCACCTCGGTTCACCTGGTCAGTCTATGTCAGTCTATGTCATGTTCCGAATGTTTTGGCCGCTCAGTGCGTCTCTGAATGATAGCTGTTAGCTGTAACTGGGAATGATAGAGGAGTTGTCTATGACTGCTAGTTAGTGGTGCTGTGAGGAGGTGTCAGACAGACATGGTTTGTGACTGAGATGTTTTAGCTGAGTGGCTGACGCTGCCAGGACCAGCACATCAACTGGATGAAGGGAATTTTCTCCCTTCATTGGTTTCTGATCCAAATCCACCTTGCTATCTCAATCTCAAAGAGAGGGGGAGAGAGAAAGTAAGAGAGGGAGCAAGAGAAAGAGAGAGACAAGAAGCGCTCAATTTGCCATCATGTGTGCATTGGGGCAGAAATTGTATGTGTGTGTGTGTGTGTGTGTGTGTGCGTGCGAGCGTGTATTTGACAAGGGAGCAAAGACAACTCATTTGAATGTGAGATACGGGGAAGTGTAGCATGCGTCGAGGAGAAGGAGGGAATGAGAGAATGAGGGTTGGAGAGGGAGGGATGGAGGCAGGAGGGAGGGAGGGATGCAGAATGAATATGGATTACTGGGATGAAGATTCTATTATTTTTGTCCGATTCTATGATCTCTCCACTGCTCCACTCCTCTGTGATTCAGGGTGTGTATTTGTGTCTCTGTACACGGGCACATGCATATGTGTGTGTGTGTGTGTGTATATGTGTATGTGTGTGAGCTGGACTAAGGGCCATGAGGTGAGGGCTTATCCTCCCCAAACCTCCATCGGGAATCATTACTGCACATGCAACGCCTTAGCCTTAACACTCCCCCTGTCTACAGTCACACACACACACACACACACACACACACACACACACACACACACACACACACACACACACACCAACACATACACACACACACACACACACACACACACACACACACACACACACACACACACACACACACACACATACACACGCACACGCACACGCACACTAACCCATTAAAACTACAGCCTTAAGAGAGAGGGAGAGGGGGAGAAATAAGAAATCAGAGGAGAGTCCTAAGTTGAGTCTTTCAGATAGAAGAGAGGAAAGAGAGGGTATCCTGGTGTGGGCTGAGCAGGGACCCCTGGAGGTGGAGACAGCAGGGAGCCCATCAGACTGTTCCCTACTACTAATACACAATAACAACACACGGAGGGAGAGAGGGATTTTTCAGTCAGAGGACAGAGTGGGTCCCACCAACACAACTGAGAGAGATAAGAGACAAAGCAAAAGGAGAAAATGAAAAAGATGTTGGTGAAAAGAGCAAGAAAAGAGGGGCGGAGGAAAGAAAAGCGAGAAAGATGGACGGAAGGAGAGGGAGATGAAGAAATGTGCTTAGGTAGTGATATACAGTATTCACACCCCTTGAATTCAGTCGAGAAGTGAAATTCAAAGACTGATTCAATCACAAAGACCAGGGAGGTTTTCCAACGCCTCGCACCTATTGGTAGATGGGTAAATATAAAAAAAGAAGCAGTCATTGAATATCTCTTTGAGCTTGGTGAAGTTATTTAATTACACTTTGAGTGGTGCATCAATACACCCAGTCACAACAAAGATACAGGCGTCCTTCCTAACTCAGTTGCCAGAGAGGAAGGAAACCGCTCAGGGATTTCACCATGAGGCCAATGGTGACTTTAAAACAGTTTCAGTTTAATGGTTGTGATAGGAGGAAACTGAGGATGGATCAACAACATTGTAGTTACTCCACAATACTAACCTAAATGACAGAGTGAAAAGAAGGAAGCCTGTACAGAATACAAATATTCCAAAACATGCATCTTGTTTGCAACAAGACAAGCCATAATGTAATACTGCAAAGAAATGTGGCAAAGCAATTCACTTTTTGTCCTGAATACAAAGTGTTATGTTTGGGCAAATCCAATACAACACATTACTGAGTACCACTCTCTATATTTTAAAGCATAGTGGTGGCTGCATCATGTTATGGGTATGCTTGTAATCGTTAAGAACTGGGGAGTTTTTCATGATAAAAAAGAAACGGAATGGAGCACAGGCAAAATCCTAGAGGAAAACCTAGTTAAGTCTGCTTTCCACCAGACACAGGGAGAGGAATTCACCTTTCAGCAGGACAATAACCTAAAACACAAGGCCAAATCTACACTGGAGTTGCTCACCAAGAAGACAGTGATTGTTCCTGAGTGGCCGAGTTACAGTTTTGACTTAAATCTACTTGAAAATCTATGGCAAGACCTGAACATGGTTGTCTAGCAATGATCAATAACCAATTTGACAGAGCTTGAAGAATTCTGAAATAATAATGGGCAAATGTTGCACAATCTAGGTGTGGAAAGCTCTTAAAGACTTACCAGAGAGACTCACAACTCTAGTCACTGCCAAAGGTGTTTCTACAAAGTATTGACTCAGGGGTGTGAATACTTATGTAAATGTTCCTATGCCATTTTCAATACATTTCTAAAATACATTTTAAAACATCTTTTCACTTTGTGATTGTGAGGTATTAGGTGTAGATGGGTGAGAATTTGTATTTATTTCATCCATTCTCAATTCAGGCTGTAACACAACAAAAACTGGAATAAGTCAAGGGGTATGAATACTTTCTGAAGGCACTGTACGGGGCAGCAGGTAGCCTAGCGGTTAAGAGCGCTGGGCCAGTAAACGAAAAGTTGCTGCTTCGAATCCCCAAGCCAACCAAGTCAAAAATCTATCAATGTGTCCTTGAGCAAGGCACTCAACTCTGATTTCTCTGGAAATTCAAAGAAAAGCAATTTTTTGTCCATTAAAATAACATCAAATTGACCAGAAATACAGTGTAGATGTTGTTAATGTTGTAAATGACTATTGTAGCATGAAACAGCAGATATTTTATGGAATATCTACATAGGCGTACAGAGGCACATTATCAGCAACCATCACTCCTGTCACGTTCGTCGTAGGAAGGAGACCAAGGTGCAGCGTGCGTATCGTTCCACATCTTTTATTTTAATGTGAAACTTAGCAAAACAAACAATAAACTATAAACAAAACACTAACCGAGACGACAGAGGTGCAACATGCACTAACTCAAAATAATCTCCCACAAACACAGTTGGGAAAAACAACTACTTAAATATTATCCCCAATTAGAGACAACAATGACCAGCTGCCTCTAATTGGGAATCATACAAAAAACCCAACATAGAAAAAATAAACTAGAACACAACATAGAAAAGTTAAACTAGATAAAACCCCCAAGTCACGTCCTGACCTACTCTACCGTAGAAAATAAGAGCACACTATGGTCAGGACGTGACAACTCCTGTGTTCCAATGGCACGTTGTGTTAGCTAATCCAAGTTTAGCATTTTAAAAGACTAATTGATCATTAGAAAACCCTTTTGCAATTATGTTAGCACGGCTGAAAACTGTTGTGATGATTAAAGAAGCAATAAAACTGTCCTTCTTTAGACTACTTGAGTATCTGGAGCATCAGCATTTGTGGGTTTGGAACACAGGAGTGATGGTTGCTGGTAATGGGCCTCTGTTCACCTATGTAGATATTCCATTAAAAAAATCAGCCGTTTCCAGCTACAATAGTCATTAACAACTTTAACAATGTCTACACTGTATTTCTGATCAATTTGATGTTATTTTAAAGGAGCAAAAAAATGGCTTTTCTTTCAAAAACAAGGAAAAACTAGCGACCCCAAACTTTTGAATGGTAGTGTTAATATAGGAGAAGGAGGAGGAGATGGAAGGAGAGAGTTTCTGCTATGAGGCATGCTGGTTTATGGCTCTCTCTTCTCTCTAGTAACCACAGCTCTCTGTATTAGTGCTCTCATGTCAACTCAACTGGAGCCGACTTCTCCTCTTCACCCCTCGCTCCTACACTCAATCTTTCTCTCTAAGTATTATATTCCTTTCCTCTGTTGTTTTCTGCCCTTTCACCATTTCTCCATTTTCCCTTTCCTTTCTCTTTCTCCTCCTCCTTTATCTCATTCCAATCCCACCGCTTCTTGTTCCTCTTTCCA
Source organism: Salmo trutta (assembly GCF_901001165.1). Lineage (NCBI taxonomy): Eukaryota > Metazoa > Chordata > Actinopteri > Salmoniformes > Salmonidae > Salmo > Salmo trutta. The sequence continues at coordinate 10,423 of NW_021823449.1, forward strand.
TCTCCTCCTTTCTCTCTCCTCCTCCTCCAATCTCTCTCTCTCCCCGGTTGAGTGGGGACAGACAGACTGAGAGAGATGTGAGACTCGTCCAATTTGTTCTGACATGAAGAGATGTTCAGGTGGGAGGACGGCTTCAGACAGATGGAGAGAGAGAGAGAGAGAGAGAGAGAGAGAGAGAGAGGCATAGAGGGAGAGAAGAACAATTAGGAAGGGAGATGGAGAGCTTCAAAGATGGGAAGAAAGGAGGGAGGGCAGACATGAAGAGGGAAGACATAAAGACGGAGAAACAGGGAGACTGAGCAAGATAGAGAGTGAGACGTGAGAGCTGAAATGCAGACGGACATGTTTTGGGGGCCTTGTCTGTCCCCTGTGTCATTCCAGTGTAGCTCCCGTGTTACAGGCATGTTCTTGGCATGTTGCTAGAGTGTTGTATGTGTTTAGCCAGCGTGCTGTGGCTGAGTGGTGCTGTCTAATCTTGGGGGGTAAAAGAGCGTTGACTCCCCAGGGCTCTCCGTGCTCAGCACCTTGTTAGACAGCCACTCTGAGAGCAGCACACCCCGACACCCCTGTCACAATCACCTCTCTACCTCCTCCATCTCCCTCACTCCCTCTCTCCCATCCCCCTCTGACTCTTTTTCTCTCCCATCTTTCTCACTTTCTCTCTCCATCCCCCTCGACCCTTTCCCCCTTACATATCTCTCTATCCCCCTCTCACTCTCTTTCTCCACTCGCTCTACCTCCCCTGCCTTTCCCCCTCTTTATCTCTCCATATCCTTCACTCCCTCTCTCCATCCCCCTCAGCCTCTCCCCTTTCACATCAATTAAAATCAAAACAAATGTTATTTGTCACATGCTTCGTAAACTAACAGTGAAGTGCTTACTTACAGGCCCTTCCCGACAATGCAGAGAGAAAGAAATAATAGAAAAGTGAAACACGTAATGTTAAAAGTTATAATAAAAACACAATGGGTAATGATAACTTGGCTATATACATGGGGTACTAGTACTGAGTCCATGTGCAGGGGTATGAGGTCTTTGAGGTGGATATGTACATATAACTAGAAATGGCAACAGGATAGATAGTAAACAGTAGCATTAGCGTATGTGATGAGTCAAAAAAGTTAGTGCAAAAAGGGTCAATGCAGATAGTCCCGGTGGCTGTTTGGTTTAGTATTTAACTAACTGTTTAACAGTTTTATGGTTTGGGGGTAGAAGCTGTTCAGGGTCCTGTTGGTTCCAGACTTGGTGCATCGGTACCGCATGCCATGCGGAAACAATCTTTAGGACCTTCCTCTGACACCGCCTGGTACAGAGGTCCTGGGTGGCAGGGAGCTCGGCCCCAGTGATGATCTGGGCTCTATGCATTACCCTCTGTAACGCCTTGCAGTCGGATGCCAAGCAGTTGCCATACCAAGCGGTGATGCAACCAGTCAAGATGCTCTCAATGGTGCAGCTGTGTCTTTTTGAGGATCTGAGGGCCCATGCCAAATCTTTCCAGCCTCCTGATGGGGAAGAGGCGTTGTCGTGTCCTCTTCACGACAGTGTTGGTGTTTGGACCATTACAGATCCTTAGTGATGTGGGCAATGAGGAACTTGAAGCTTTCGACCCGCTCCACTACAGCCCCGTCGATGTGAACGGGGGCGTGCCCGGCCCTCCGTTTCCTGTAGTCCACGGCCTTTCTATAGTATCTCTCTCTTCCTCCCCCCTCAGCCTTTCCCCCTTTCTCTCTCTCTCTCTATCAGCCTCACACTATTTCTCCCCTCTCTCTACCTTTCTCTCTGTCTATTCCCCTCTCATAAGGTCAGGCCAGTGGATGTCATTGTGTCATTGAGGTTTGATTTAGCCGACTACGTTTTAGTGTTGTGTTTAATCTTTCTGATCCTAATTAATTTGTGTAACTATAACAAGAGATTCGGTTCCATTCTTATTTCAGCAGTTTGATGATTGATGTTTGTTGGAGGGGTGAATATGTTCAAGGTGAAAAGTGTTTTTCTTTTATCTTCACATAAAAAGGGACTAATAAATTATTATTTTTTTTATGTTACGTTGCATTCTGACTTTGTTGTGGATGGGACTTTTTTTTTTCTGTCTGTGTGTGTGTCCAGGTGACAGGCTGACAGGGAGTGTGTGAGTGTGTTGTCGGCGTTAAGGAAACTGCTGGCTCGGGCTAATGGAGGATCAGTTCAGGCTAACACAGACTGGCAGGTCACACACACACACACACACACACACACACACACACACACACACACACACACACACACACACACACACACACTGCTCTCTGCCCCCCGCTGCACTGAGACTGTCATGTCCTCCAATGTCCATAGGGTTTTGAACTTAGAGCCAGAGATACCCACAGGAAACAGAACATCACAATGTCCCACAAGCCCAATCCAGATTGGTGGAATTGGATTGGTGTAGGAAATATAGACATGGCGGGTGAACGAGTGCACACTTCGGCTGGAAGGGAGGAGGGGGAGGGGTGAATCTGAATTGGGCTCTTGAGATGTGTTTAGGTTAGAGGGGGGGGGGGGGCTGGGGATGGTAGATTTGGGAAGGGGGAGGCAGGAGAGCATGCAGCCCCTCACTTAGCTAGGCCTCCAGGACTAAGTAGCTACATTAAATCATCAGGCTAAAGCCACAGAGAGCTAACGCTACAGAGAGGAGCGAGATAGACAGGAACACTAGAATAAATTAATTGAAGGGATTAATGATGGATTTAAGAGAGGGATAGAGGGATAGGGGAGGAGAGACGGGGGGAAGAGGGATAATGAAGGAGAGAGAGAAAGTTTATGAGACTGAAGGGAAAGTGGCTCTCCAAAATCAGAGAATCTAGAGTTAGAGGGACCTATTTGTTATTTATTGTCATTGCTATTGTTTCATTCACTAGGATCAATTCACAACACCAGGATGATTAGAATAGTGCTGAGCAGGTCATACATCTCACATGCCACTCTCACACACACACACACACACACACACACACACACACACACACACACACACACACACACACACACACACACACACACACACACATGCACACACACACACACGCACGCACGCACGCACTCACACACACACACACACACACACACGCACGCACACACACACACACACACACACGCACGCACACACACACACACACACATGCACACACACACACACACACACACACACACGCACGCACGCACGCACGCACACACACACACACACACGCAGACCAAGGCTTAACAGTGTGTAATTAGCTCTTTCGGCAGGCTGTGACCAGATTCAGGAGGTAATTGGCCCAGGGCGACGTGACACGTCCAATCATCTGGCAGAATGACTCGCTCTATACAAGTCAGGACCCTGACACACACACACACACACACACACACACACACACACACACACACACACACACACACACACAGCAACTGGGGTTGTAGGTGATCCGTTTGATAAGTGTCTACCCTGCGCCTCATTGTGTCAGTAATTCGACTAATTGCATGGTGGCGGTAGGTGGGAGAGGAACATGCAAGATGCTAAAGAAGGGTCTGTCGTTAGAGAGTGGTGTATGCTTTTTCTCTCTCAGTGTTTCTCCGTAGTAAATGAGAATTTGTTCTCACTCCCAGTCATCGGATTGTATAGTACAGTACAGGAGGCTACGTTCAGCCATATGCCGAAGACTTACCTTTGTGCTTGGGTTGGAGCCCACTACTGACACCAGTAGACGGAGTAATCTTCAGAGTCATATTTCTGGTAAATGACTTGTGTACTAACACTTGTATATGTCTGAATAAGTGTGTGTGTTTGTGTGTGTGTGTGTGTGTGTGTGAGTGGTGTCGTCTGAGACAAGGGGCGTAAAACAATGTGAGTGGCACTTTTTACCGTGGAAGTGTGTTCACTCAGACACTGGCGTAATGAGAAAATGCTCTTAATCCAACCCATGCTGCAACACACACACGCGCACACACACACACACACACACACACACACACACACACACACACACACACACACACACACACACTGCCGGGCGTAATTCTGCTGCGGATAGGCTTCTGCTGAAAGCATATTGCAGTTGAAGCAGTTTAGGAGTGGCAATTATGGTTTTGGACACGTCATTGATTTAAACTCCAGATTAGGCTGGTGTGTCAGAGGTTCTAGCAGTGGTGACTGCACACAGAACACTCTGCTCAATTCCCCTCTGCAGCACCCCCACTGGGGCTTGTGTTCCCCTCTGCTACACCCCCACTGGGCTTGTGTTCCCCTCTAGTACCACACACATGCGGTGTGCAAACACACACACACAAACATCCACACACACTCACCGATTCTCTTTCCAAGCCTTTTCTCTCTCTCTCTCTCTCCCTCTTTCTCTCTCTCTCGCCCTCTTCCTCTCTCTCTCCTCCTCCGTCAGTCATGAACCTGTCTCAGTGTTTAGGGCTCTCCTCGTTCCTCCTTTCATGTTTTTTCCCCTCCCTCTCTCTCTTTCTCCTCTTTTCCTCGACACACCTGAATGAAATATTGATGGCTCCCATGCACTGCTGTTCATGCCTAAGTGGTTGTTTTTGTTTCTGAGAGGGGTGGTTGTTAACACACACACACACACACACACACACACACACACACACACACACACACACACACACACACACACACACACACACACGAACACACACACACACACACACACACACACACACACACACACACACACACACACACACACACATGCCAAGGGGGTGTTTGTTGTTGTGGCTGCTGGTTTATGGTCTATACTCTGCTCAGATTATCTATGTGCATGGAGAGAATAAGTGATGTAATCTAGGAAAAGGCATAAGGGATTTAAAGTAACCGTCCAGTGAAAATCGAATCAAATCAAATGACATTTTATTTGTCACATGCTTCGGAATCAGGTCTAGACTGACAGTGAAAGGCTTACTTATGGGTACTTTTCCAACAATTCAGAGTTAAAGATGAATATTTAAAAAAAAAAATAATGTAAGTTCACTTCTACAAGTTCATATTCTGTTAATTCATACCCAAATAATGTTGTTGGATATTTTGTTTTCATAAACACTTCAAAACCCCCACCTCCAACAGACTTGCTATTTCCTCATAGGAGGAGGATGACTTGCATGAATATTTTTAATGACTGGTATACGCCCAAACTAGGGCTCTATAATTTCATATTTTTGCCATGATTCAGTTTTGTTTATGGACAAATTCCGTTTTCTCTGTTAAGTATTTCCGTTCTTCTGTTTCCCCGTTTTTTTAAGTTCCCGCTCTCAAAATGACACTTTTTAAATAGAAAAACAGCTAAATGAAATGAGACCACTAAGTCCACAACAATGCTTAAACCATATCAAGAGACCACTTTGGAGGTCTGGGAATTTTCGGTGTAGTTACCCTTTAATTCCAGTGTGGAGTTTGCTAAACAAATGCAATTAATCCTGATATAATATAACACATTTAATTGAGAAGGTTTTTGGGAAAGCCTTTCCATCTGTGTATTAGCGTCATCACTACGGCAACACAAAGTGGTAGCTGCACTCACTGCAAATACACAGACGGGGAATTCTCATTGGCTCTTCAGAAAGTTGCAGGAAATACCAATCACTGATGCGTTCTTTTCACGTCTCATGATAAACTTGGGCAAATAAATACATTTTCAATGCATTTAGTAGTTGATTCCCTACTAAGTTCAATACATTTTTTTTATATTGTTGAATTCCGTTTTATTGTCGGAATTCCATGATTCCGTCCACGTTCTCCGTATCGCCGATTTTATAAGACCCTACCACACAATTTTGTTGTTGGGGTACGCCCACACCATTTCAACAAGCGGCTTTTTAACATACTTAATTACAATTTGTTGTAAGGAAAACAATTTCACTCATATTGTAATTAATTATAGGTCATATTTCACAGAAATCTGGAAACACTGGACAGTTACTTTAAATACGGCATTTTTCAATAATTCTTGATTCTTGTCATTTTCAAGGCCCATTGAGAACCCTGAACCCTCTACTTCTAAATACAGTATGCAAAAGCATATTGGTATGCATTTTATCATGTCATACTTGATATTCCGTAGTGCCTAACTCATGTTCACACACAGAGCTACATTATTACCGTAGTAATCCCACTGGCATTTTCTTATTCTCTGAGAGGAACTCCACAATGGTTTTCCATGTTACCGTTTAGCATATCACATTAATATTTGATCAGAATAATTTGTAGCCGAGCGCACCATTAACCTAAGTATGAATATGAGGTCTGCTATGCTGTGTGTGTCTGTGTGTGTGTCTGTGTGCATGTGTGTGTGGATGCGTGTACTCTCTGTGTGTGGTCTGTTGGTTATTCTCTATGACCAGGCCAGTGATAGAGGCTTAGCAACAAAAGAGGCATTTGGTGAAGAAGTTCACTCTGTTGTTGTAACTGATGATGACTCAATTGGCTAGTGGGGTATGGGGTCTAGATCCAACACAGCATAGCCCAATGAGTGCTTTCAGAAAGTATTCAAACCCCTTGACCTTTTCCACATTTTGTCACTGCCCTTCACACACCCCATAATGTCAAAATGGAATTAGGCTTTTAGAAAATTAAATGCTGACATGTCTTGATTTAATAAGTATTAAACTCCATTGTCATGGCAAGCCTAAATAAGTCCAGGACTAAAAATGTACATAACAAATCACATAATAAGTTGCATGGACTCACTCTGTGTGCAGTAATAATGTTTAAAATGATTTTTGAATGACTACCTCATCTCTGTACCCCACACATACAATGATCTGTAAAGTCCCCCAGTTGAGCAGTACATTTCAAACACAGATTCAACCACAAAGACCAGGAAGGTTTGCCAATTCCTTGCAAAGAAGGGCACCTCTTTGAAAATGGGTGAAGATAAATAAGCAGACATTGAATATCCTTTTGAGCATGTTGAAGTTATTAATGACACTATGGATGGGGTGTCAATGCACCCAGTCACTACAAAGATACAAGCCCCCTTCATAACTCAGTTGCCGGAGAAGAAGGAAACCTTAAAACACCAGTACCAACTCTTCAAATTTTCAAGCATGG
>NW_021823449.1:22500-35000 GCF_901001165.1 Salmo trutta
TCTGTGCTTCCATCTTTGTGGCAACAGTTTGAGGAAGGTCCTTTCCTGTGTCAGCATGACAATGCCCCTGTGCACAAAGCGAGGTCCATACAGAAATGGTTTGTCGAGATCATTGTGGAGGAACTTCACTGGCCTGCACAGAGCCCTGACCTCAACCCCATCGAACAACTTTGGGATGAATTGTAACGCCGACTGTGAGCCAGGCCTAATTGCCCAACATCAGTGCCCGACCTCACTAATGCGCTTGTGGTTGAATAGAAGCAATGTTCCAACATCTAGTGGAAAGCCTTTCCAGAAGAGTGGAGGCTGTTATAGCAGTAAATGGTAACCAACTCCATATTAATGCCAATGATTAATGTCCACATACTTTTGGTCATGTTGTGTATGTTAACTTTAAGTCACTTTGGATAAAGCTGTCTGCCAAAAAGGACAATTTCTATGTCCCAGTGGAACTCATTTATCAACATATACGTAGAAATATGTATATTTGTCATTATGAAAAAGGCGTACACAAAGCCCGGCTGAGATGTATTGCTCGTTTTACACATAAATCCGAACTGCTCACGATTGATAAATGAGTCCTATTGAGTGTTGGTTTGTGCAGTAGAGCTTCAGCTAAAGTTTGGGCCAAAAGAGAGTGAGGATCGTCCTTGCTGAGGTCTACACACGTCTTAGTTACATAGTAAGGCAGTGTAGAGAGCGGTTGTGGTCCGTCTGCATTCCAAGGCTCTAAATGCACAATTGAAAAAAATAGTTTCAACTTTCTTTTTCTTTTTTTTTAACCCTTCAAGTGCCAACTAAAGCGGCGTGCGCGTGTGTGTGTCTTGCCCTCCGTAACTGCTTTTGTTTTTCACCACAAGAAAAGTTAGCGGATGACAAGGTGCTGCGTGCTCTGAAATGATGGCCTGTTTACGCATATTTATTTTCCCTGACAGTTTAATTATTTTTGCCCCATTGGATGGAGCACATAAAAACTCCCCCATCCCCCGATTCTAATTAGTATTCCCGGGGAATTAAAACGGAGTTGTTTCGGAATGCTGTCATTTTCAGGGGCCGTGTTGGAATTATGTCTCAATCAGTACAAGCGGAAATAATTACTTGTATACTTCTAACTGCCCACATTTACCAAATGGCGTGCAATTTACAGCCATCATGTCCTGCAAAGCAATCATTGGGCCAACTATAAATTCCTAGCGGTCCAACAGATGGATCGTGTTGCTGTGTTATTGTCAGGTATATCTCTCTGTATTGGGGTGAGGGTGGGCAGTGTGTGTGTGTGTGTGTGTGTGTGCTGTTACAGTGACATCCCAATGCTGAGATACACCCACCCCCAACCCTAACTGCCAGAGACCCCCCAGACAGAGGCAGCGACCAGTTTAAGTGACTATTCCCACACACACCATTAAACAGACTCAACATGGGCACAGGGGTGAACACAGATACAAGCGCGCACGTTGTCCTTTCAGCGATTACTCACACACATCATTAGACAGTGGTGGATGAATCTGTTTATTTTTGATGTATCTGCAGGTCTAGGCCTCTCCACTCTGCTCTCACCAACTCTCCATGTGTTCATCTAAACTGCTGTTTGTAGTTACAGATTCACATTACGATCATATACTGAAAAGCAATGACGTGGTGGAATATACAGTATATCGCATTACTACTGTGATAAAATCACAATCTGTCCCATTCTTAGGGATATTTTGCTTTATATAACTTGGATATGGGTCATATTTAAGCCTGTCAGGGCTGGAAGGAAATGACTGCCCTGATTACAAAGCTGCTATAGTCTAAAGAGGTAAATAACAGCTTGTTGTTCTCTGGTTTGTATCTGACATGGCCTTAGTGATCCAGGCCCCTCGGCCTCCTCTCTCTGCCTGCCTGCCCCTCTCCCTCCCTGGATACAAGAGTCACCATGCTCCCTTTGGTCTCTGGAGCAACGGGGATACAGGGGGAGACAGGTGGAGACAGTGTATTGGCAAAGGAAGGAAGACCCACCACTCCGGCAAATCTAACCCACCAACAAAGACAGTGGTAGGGAAAGAAGACCTAATATACACACACACAGGGAGTCATGCAGGCACAGACACACACACGCCTGGCAAATCAAACACACAAACACACCACGTAGCAGCCAAACCCATTCATTTGATGTAACTACATAAACTTCCTTTTCTGTTGTCCTTGAGAACCTCTCGACTGCTCCTTTCTTATTACCCTCCCTCCCTCCCTCCAATCTTTATTATTAGTGGAATTATTCACTTGGCTTGTGCGGCAGGTGAATAAATTGGGCGTTGGGGTGTGTGTGTGTGTGTGTGTGTGTGTGTATGCGCGCGTGCGCGTGTGTTTTCTTTCCCTGGCATACATTTGTGTTGCATTAACAGAGAGAAGAGCTGGGGCCTAATCCCTCTGGGATAGGCCACTCATGTTCTGTTTCAAACCAACATAATTACAGGCAGCGTATCCACTCACCTATTGGACTCCTTTACAAACCCAGCACCCCAGCAGAGACACAGACAACATAATTACTTCTCTTTTCTCATTTATGGGAGGGAATATTTTGCTATCAAACCTGAGAGCGAGATAAGTAAAGGGTTAGTGGATGAGGTCCCAAGGAAATGGTGCAAATGAGATGATGGAATGGGATGTGGTGTGTGCCTGAGTATACCCGACCAGGTACTGACCTTGTGTCCTCTGCTTTACATTCGACTGTGTTAGCCCACTGAGCTAAAGCCTCAAGCACGTTGCAGGAGAACTTCAACTAGCTCCATCTCTCTCTGAAGAGCTCTCTGCGTTTGACTGACCAGATTGTCATGGTAAATCAATGAATTCTTTTGGATCATTTTTTGAAGAATTTACACCTGAGCCATTAACATTGCCAGTGGAGAAATTCCCAAACATATTGTAACACATGTTTGATTTTGGGGAGTTACTTATGTTCTTTCCGTTGGTATATTTTCACACATCTTTTTAGCAGGCCTTTTGATCCTCCCAGGAGAGAATAAATTAGAATAAATAATAAAACACACACAAACACACACGTTTATTTCCCCCATATGGTATTTTCTTTACATGCTGGAACAGTGGAGTTGAGTTGCCTTGTGTAGCTATACTATGCTGGGAACAGAAATATACTGTACATCCATTATGAATCATGAACACAGTACAGAGGCTCTTGGTCCCTGTGCATTACCTCAGGAGCTCTCTGCCAGCTACACACGGGTGAGAAAGTCAGGTTAGAGGTGGACTGGTGAAGGTCCAAGGTCTCGTTCTCTTGCGTCTCTGTATCTCTCCCTCTGTATCCCTCTCTCTCTGTATCTCTCTGTATATCTCTCTCTTTCTGTATATCTCTCTCTGTATCTCTCTCTCTGTATCTCTCTGTATCTCTCTCTCTTTGTATCTCTCTCTCTCTCTCTGTATCTCTCTCTCTCTCTGTATCTCTCTCTCTCTGTCTCTCTCTCTCTGTATCTCTCATTCTCTATCTGTATCTCTCTCTCGTATCTCTCTCTCTCTGTATCTCTCTCTCTCTGTATCTCTCTCTCTCTCTCTCTCTCTTTCTCTCTCTCTCCGTCTCGGTCTATTTGTCTGAGGCATCAAGCACTGGGAGCTCTGAGGCCCCTGGCTGTGGATGTGTTGTCTACGTGTCCGTTTGTGTGTGTGTGTGTTAGTGTGTGTGTCAGGTTAGAAGTGATGGTGTCTTTCCACGGCCCAATGGTTTGCCATGTTCAGAGCACACACACACGCACTCACACATACACACACACACACACACACACACACACACACACACACACACACACACACACACACATACACACACACACACACACACACACACACACACACACACACACACACACACACACACACACACACACACACACACACACACACACACACACACTGTATTTTGGATTCCAATAGTCACTTCTGGATGAGACAGTTACCCCTTTTATTCCTGGAGACTCCCACTAGAGAGGGAACACAGACCAAAACAGAAATTCCATTACAATGTGTGTGTGTGTGTGTGTGTTTATTGTTAAGATACAGTGAGGGACAAAAGTATTTGATCCCCTGCTGATTTTGTACGTTTGCCCACTGACAAAGAAATGATCAGTCTATAATTTTAATGGTAGGTTTATTTGAACAATGAGAGACAGAATAACAACAAAAAAAATCCAGAAAAACGCATGTCAAAAATGTTATAAATTGATTTGCATTTTAATGAGGGAAATAAGTATTTGACCCCCTCTCAATCAGAAAGATTTCTGGCTCCCAGGTGTCTTTTATACAGGTAACGAGCTGAGATTAGGAGCACACTCTTAAAGGGAGTGCTCCTAATCTCAGTTTGTTACCTGTATAAAAGACACCTATCAATCAATCAGATTCCAAACTTTACACAATGGCCAAGACCAAAGAGCTCTCCAAGGATGTCAAGGACAAGATTGTAGACCTACACAAGGCTGTAATGGGCTACAAGACCATCGCCAAGCAGCTTGGTGAGAAGGTGACAACAGTGGGTTTGATTATTCGCAAATGGAAGAAACACAAAAGAACTGCCAATATCCCTCGGCCTGGGGCTCCATGCAAGATCTCACCTCGTGGAGTTGCAATGATCATGAGAACGGTGAGGAATCAGCCCAGAACTACACGGGAGGATCTTGTCAATGATCTCAAGGCAGCTGGGACCATAGTCACTAAGAAAACAATTGGTAACACACTACGCCGTGAAGGACTGAAATTCTGCAGCGCCCGCAAGGTCCCCCTGCTCAAGAAAGGACATATACGTGCCCGTCTGAAGTTTGCCAATGAACATCTGAATGATTCAGAGGACAACTGGGTGAAAGTGTTGTGGTCAGATGAGACCAAAATGGAGCTCTTTGGCATCAACTCAACTCGCCGTGTTTGGAGGAGGAGGAATGCTGCCTATGACCCCAAGAACACCATCTCCACTGTCAAACATGGAGGTGGAAACATTATGCTTTGGGGGTATTTTTCTGCTAAGGGGACAGGACAACTTCACCGCATCAAAGGGACGATGGACGGGGCCATGTACCGTCAAATCTTGGGTGAGAACCTCCTTCCCTCAGCCAGGGCATTGAAAATGGGTCGTGGATGGGTATTTCAGCATGACAATGACCCAAAACACACGGCCAAGGCAACAAAAGAGTGGCTCAAGAAGAAGCACATTAAGGTCCTGGAGTGGCCTAGCCAGTCTCCAGACCTTAATCCCATAGAAAATCTGTGGAGGGAGCTGAAGGTTCGAGTTGCCAAACGTCAGCCTCGAAACCTTAATGACTTGGAGAAGATCTGCAAAGAGGAGTGGGACAAAATCCCTCCTGAGATGTGTGCAAACCTGGTGGCCAACTACAAGAAACGTCTGACCTCTGTGATTGCCAACAAGGGTTTTGCCACCAAGTACTAAGTCATGTTTTGCAGAGGGGTCAAATACTTATTTCCCTCATTAAAATGCAAATCAATTTATAACATTTTTGACATGCGTTTTTCTGGATTTTTTTGTTGTTATTCTGTCTCTCACTGTTCAAATAAACCTACCTTTCAAATTATAGACTGATCATTTCTTTGTCAGTGGGCAAACGTACAAAATCAGCAGAGGATCAAATACTTTTTTCCCTCATTGTAGATCCTATAGTCAAAATCTCTATGCACTAGTTTTTCTGTTATTTGTGTGAAAGTAACTTTTCACTGTACTGGGAATGACCCAGGGTGGATACAGACGGAGAGAGGGAGATAGTTAAACCCCTCTAGCCTGTCTCAAATCTCTGGGTTCGAGAATGTGTGTGTGTGAGGGTGTGTGTGTGTCTGGGAGAGCTCTTGTTTGGGTTGAAGAGATAAGCAAGCATAGCCTGTTTAACTGTGATCTCCATTTCCTAGCTCTTAACTAGGCCACAACACACACACACACACACACACACAGGGATGAGGATGACAGAATTCATTATAATTCAATCTTTGACATCTTTTGTTTTTAACTTTGTGATGAGTTCAGTGTACATTTTTGAATAGAACAGACTGGCTCTATTTTAACGAACCTAACGCGATGGTCAATCTAAGCGCAGGCGGTGGAGCTGTAAGATTCAGGGGTCAGAGATATTTGGACTATTTTCACTATCGCAATTATCCGTTCAGTTGCTGGCGTTGGGGCGAAAGGGCTGGGTTTGATAAATCAGCAAGTTGTGTGTGTTGAGGCTCGGCCCCTCGCTGGCCACTCAGAACGTGCTCCACAGCTAAATATAACATTTGATGAAAAACAAGCAATCTTTTATTTATTTTTTACAAGAATAAACACATGTAAAATGTAACGATATCCTAAAATCGGCAGGATAAAAAAAAAGACAGTCGTCGCTGTTGAACCAGCCTTCGTTATAGCAGGCCTAAGGGAGGTCTTGGGTTTAGAACATATGAAACAGAAAACAAGCCATTTTTACAGGTTAAAGATAACTTTTAAATGCGAGGTTCACCGGTATTCACCGAGGTTCCCGTCTCTCGGTTCATGATCGGCATGATGGGCGTCCTGCATGGCTGAAATGATGTGGGCCTGCCGACAATGAATAGACACAAAGGGAATGTCAGCTCACTGTTCTACTCCTATCAAACTTGACATTTTAATAAAGCTTTGGTGATTAAGATGTATTTCCAAGCGGTTTCAGGAGCCAAACACTAGCGACTGCATTGGGCAGACAAAAAAATAGTACTCATTGAGAGGATGAATGCTTGTTCGTTTTAATAAAATTAAACAAAATGGGAAAAACAGGCGCCAAATCCACATTAGGCTACCCTTGTTCCATGTGCATATGGGCAGTGTCCAAATTCATGTCATAATCAACTGCTTTACCGCTAAGAACAGCTTTTGTTTGGCCTGAAATATCTCCATCTGTGCTGCCTGAAATGAACACTTTGGATCATGTTATTAAGGACCCCTCCCATCTGAGCGCAAGCGAGCTGATATAAGACAGGTCAATTGCAGAACAAGGCGTTACGGCTGAGAAATGCCCGCACGTCAGTTTTTACGTGACGAAATTGCAAACTAACGCGTTTGAGACTAGCGCCGCCTTAACGCCAGCCAAAAATAGACTCCCGGAATTGAATAGAATCAAATAAAATAGATGAGATTAGAGTAGCATATCATTCTATAGGGAAATGATCAGTGGAAGGCAGCGCTGACCCACCCCTGCACCACGCCTGTCCACTTGTGATGGGGTCACGTCCACTCCTCCAGCCTGCCCCGCTGCCCTGGCCGTCCACTTTTGATGAGGTCAGCAGGCGCAGCTCACCGTCCCGCCCAACGCTCTACTTCTGTCCTGTCCTCTTTTGATGAGGTCACGAGGGATGGACGGGGAGATAGGAGGTCAACAAGGCCTGAGGGCTAACACTCGCTTGTGTGTGTGCGTCTGTGTGTCCTAGCCAGTTGTCATTGGTATGTATAAACACACACAGTCCATTGACCATTGGGTATGTGGTAATTCAGAGAGATAACACACACACACTTCAGCACCAGGCTAGTTTTCCTTCAGCTAAAGCTTGGGAACAGTTATGATCGGCCAACGTCCCTGCTTTGTCAGGTCTCACACACACACACAGACACACACACACCTGTCCATGCAGGGCAGTGAGAATCCCTCTGACCTCCACGTGTTGTCAGAAGGACGTTCCGTAGACTTCGATCACATGCCCCAGTGTCCCACTTACAGATTCACACACATATTATCGTGTGTGTGTGTGTGTGTGTTTGAGCCCTCCACCAAAGGTTACTGATGGCGGTGACAGGCTCCAGAAAGCCCCCCTAAACCCAGCAGATTTACCCAGCAGCTGCTGCTCCGGCATGGGCCTTGCTGTCCTCTCACATCCCCCTCTCTCTCTGGAGCTCATCAGGTGGACGCACACACCCCCACCCACACACACACACACACACACACACACACACACACACACACACACACACCAGATGGGCCAGGGGCCCTCGTCGTCGACCCGACCCGATCAGGGGAGGACGTAGACAGATGGAAAGTTGGCACTAGGTCCTTAGGAGGCGTGGGAAAGGAAAGGTGTGTGGAGAGATGCCTGCCTGTGGATACGATACGACACCCAGAGAGACAGGAGGAGATTCACTTTAGCTTTTAGGATTTGTCACCTCTCTGCTAAGCTTTACTTGACGTGACCATAGAGTAGACTACGGTAGATATACTGTACATTTCTTGGTTAAGGGCTTGTAAGGAAGCATTTCACTGTCGTATTCGACGCTTCTGACAAATTCAAATGTATTTGATTTGAATTGAATTGATTTGACATGTCACCTCACGTTGGTGTACAGTCAGTTGTGCGAACTGTTCATTGAGTGTAATAATCTAATCACTGTGCACATTTTTTCATGCTCTGAAATGAGTATATTGCTTTCTAGAACTGCTAACTTTTAACAGAAACATAATCAAATGTCAACCATTTCCTCAAGGGTCTGATAGCAGTGGCAGGGTGGGAGGTGACTTCATGTTAGAACAAAGCTTCCTTGGGATTTTGACGTTTCTGTGTTAAAAACATATTTGCACAGGCTTATCAGCAGGTTTGGTTAAATGCATTACGTGTGTGTGGGGGGGGGGGGGGGGGGGAGAAAAACAAAGTATTCGTGTACCCATTAGTACTGTACAACCATTCTATCATGTCTCTAGGTATACCAGATGATGATCATGTTAGGTCCAAAGAAGTTATAGTAATGTCATAGGTATATTTACTCTGTACTTAAATGCCATTGGTCAATTACAAATTAATCAGAAGCCATGAGTAGATTTTACCTTAATCAAATACAATTTATTTATTTGTCAGATGCGCCGAATACAACCTCCGTACACCTTACCGTGAAATGCTTACCTACAAGCCCTGTACTTACCGTACAGCAAAAAGAGAGACAGAAAGAGAGCGGTATAACTGATATCAGGTCTGTGAAGTCCTAATTACAGGGAGAGATAAGACTCAGAACGGCTCTATTCCATCTACAAATACCTGACTAAAGGGTACCTTAATGCCCTAAAGCGTATCCCATATCAGCAGCAGTCAATAAATTCCTCTGTGTGCGTGCATGTGTGTGTGCATGTGTGTGTGCATGTGTGTGTGTGCGCGCGTCTACTCAGGACTTTGTTGAAACACCTTTGGCAGCGATTTCTGCCTCAAGTCTTCTTGGGTATGACGCTACAAGCTTGGCGCACCTGTATTTGGGGAGTTACTCCCATTCCACTTCGCAGATCCTCTCAAGCTCGGTCTGGATGGATGGGGAGCGTCGCTGCACAGCTATTTGCAGGTCTCTCAAGAGATGTTCGATTGGGTTCAAGTCCGGACTCTGGTTGGGCTTGTCCCGAAGCCACTCCTGCGTTGTCGTGGCTTTGTGCTTAGGGTCGTTGTATTATTGGAAGGTGAACCTTCGCCCCAGCCTGAGGTCCTGAGTGCTTTGGAGCAGGTTTTCATCAAGGATCTCTCTATACTTTGCTACATTCATCTTTCCCTCAATCCTGACTACTCTCCCAGTCCCTGCCGCTGAAAAACATCCCCACAGCATGATGCTGCCACCACCATGCTTCACCGTAGGGAAGGTGTCAGGTTTCCTCCAGACGTGACGCTTGGCATTCAGGCCAAAGAGTTCAATCTTTGTTTCATCAGACCAGAGAATCTTGTTTCTCATGGTCTGAGAGTCCTTTAGGTGCTTTTGTGGGGATGCCATGTGTCTTTTACTTAGGAGTGGCTTATTTCTGGCCACTCTACCATAATGGCCTGATTGGTGGAGTGCTGCAGAGATGGTTGTTCTTCTGGAAGGTTCCCCCATCTCCACAGAGGAACTCTAGAGCTCTGTCAGAGTCACCATCGGGTTCTTGGTGACCTCCCTGACCATGGCCCTTCTCCCCAGATCGCTCAGTTTGGCCGGGTGGCCAGCTCCAGGATTCAAACTTCTTCCATTTAAGAATGATGGAGGCCACTGTATTCTTTGGGACCTTCAATGCTGCAGACATTTTTTGGTACCCTTCCCCAGATCTGTGCCTCGACACAATCCTGTCTTGGAGCTCTATGGAGAATTCCTTCAACCTCATTGCTTGGTTTTTGCTCTGACATTAACTGTCAACTGTGGGAACTTATATAGACAGGTGTGTGCCTTTCCAAATCATGTCCAGTCAATTTAATTTACCATAGGTGGCCTCCAATCAAGTTGTAGAAACATCTCAAGGATGATCAATGGAAACAGGATGCACCTGAGCTCAATTTCGAGGCTCATTGCAAAGGATCTGAATACGTATGCAAATAAGGTATTTCAGTTTTTATGTTTAATAAATGTGAAAACAATTTAACACAAAAAATTCTCGCTTTGTTATTAAGAGGTATTGTGTGTAGATTGCTGAGCAAAAAATAATATTTTATCCATTTTAGAATAATGCTGTAACGTAACAAAATGTGAAAAAAGTCAAGGGGTCTGAATACTTTCAGAAAGCACTCTATTTCTGAGAAGAGCATATTTTTTCTGCTTATACAATAATAAAGTTCTGCATTTACATTTGCTTTCTGTTGTAAAGAGCAAACTAATCCATTATAGCACATACAGCGCCTTCAGAAAGTATTCACACCCCTTGACATTCTACTTTTTGTTGTGTTACAGGCTGAATTCAAAATAAAACAATTTCACCCATCTACACACAATACCTCATAATGATACATTTAAAACATGTTTTTTTGCAAATGTATTGAAAATTAAATTAAATATCTAATTGACTTAAGTATTCACACCCTTGAGTCAATACTTTGTAGACGCAACTTTGGCAGCGATTACAGCTTTGAGTCTTTCTGGGTAAGTCTCTAAGAGCTTTCCACATCTGGATTGTGCAACAATTGCCCAATATTATATTTTCAAAATTCTTCAAGCTCTGTCAAATTGGTTGTTCATCATTGCTAGACAACCTTTTTTTATCCTGAAAAACTCTCCAATCCTTAACGATTACAAGCACACCCATAACATGACGCGGCCACCACTTTGCTTGTGTGATACTTAGTAATGTGTTTGATTTGCCCTAAACATAACACTTTGTATTCAGGCTAAAAAGTGAATTGCTTGTTGCGAACAGGATGTATGTTTTGGAATATTTGTATTCTGTACAGGCTTCATTCTTTTCAATTAGGTTAGTATTGTGGAGTAACTACATTGTTGTTGATCCATCCTCAGTTTCCTCCTATCACAGCCATTCAACTCTGTAACTGTTTTAATGTCACCATGGGCCTCATGGTGAAATCCCTGAGCAGTTTCCTTCCTCTCCGGCAACTGAGTTAAGAAGGACGCCTGTATCTTTGTAGCGACTGGGTGTATTGATACACCATCCAAAGTGTAATTAATAACTTCACCATGCTGAAATGGATATTATATGTCTGCTTTTTATTTTTTTACCCATCTACCAGTAGGTGCCCTTGTTTACGAGGTATTGGAAAGCCTCCCTGGTCTTTGTAGTTGAATATGTGTTTGAAATTCACTGCTCGACTGAGGGACCATACAGATACAGTAATTGTATGTGTGGGGTACAGAGATGAGGTAGTCATAAAAAAAATCATGTTCAACACTATTATTGCAAAAAGTGAGTCCATGCAACTTATTATGTGACTTGTTAATAGAGTTGAATAATTATTGGCTGAAGACATTTCAGCTTTAAACCTTTAATAAATGTGTCAAAAAAAAGGGAACAACGTAATTCCACTTTGACATTACGGGGTACTGTGTGTAGGCCAGTGACAGGAACATCTCCATTTATTCCATTTTAAATTCAGGTTGTAGCACAACAAAATGTGTTAAAAGTCAAGGGGTGGGGTACTTTCTGAAGGCACTGTATATCTAGCTGTGATATACAATTTGGCAGCCATATTACTTCTAAACTCTCACTACCTATCGACTTAACCCTTGTATTATGTTAAAAAAAAATGCACGATGTGAAGGTTCTTTTTTTCGTTAAATCACAATACTCTCTCTCCCTCCCTCTCTCTCTCTCTCTCTCTCTCTCTCTCTCTCTCTCTATATATATATATATATATATATATATATATATATATATATATATATATATATATATAAATAAACGACTGTTACTATTATTTTACCTTTCAGTTTGTGTCATTTGGAAATGTACATTATTATGTTCCGGACATTGTTTTGTATATCTGTATATTCTGATATGTATTATACTGCATACACAGACTGTACTCTCTTGTCTACTTATCGTTTAGCTGCATTTTGATTTGTTTGCTATCTCCGTATTGTTTTATGCCCCAGTGTGTTGTCACTGTTATCTCGGCCCTCTCTCACACGCACGCACGCACACACAAACACACACAAAGTGTCCCGCTCTGTTTTATCAGTAAACAACCAAACAAGTCACCTAGAAATGTACTTTGTATCTAATAACATGTGCTCCGTCTGACTGTGTACCCTTTAATTTCCCCCAGTCACACTCTGTCCACCTAGA
>NW_021823449.1:40000-41730 GCF_901001165.1 Salmo trutta
TCCCCACTCTACACAATGAACTGATAACAACTGCCCCGAGAGACAGAGGGAGACAGAGACAGACAGACAGACAGACAGACAGACAGACAGACAGACAGACAGACAGACAGACAGACAGACAGACAGACAGACAGACAGAGAGAGAGAGAATGCACTGGTTCTTTAAATCCCCCTCTCCTCACCTCTCTCTCTCGCTCTTCACCGCTCACTCTCGTTATTCCTCTGCCCCCTCCCTCCCTCCGTCCCTCTCTCTCTCTCTCTCTCTCTCTCTTTGTCTCTGCCCTCCACTCTCCACCTGCTCGGCTGCTCTCTCTCTCCGTGCGTGCAGACCGAGCCCTGCCTCTCTGCCATTGGCCGCCCGTCCACCAATGAGCAGCCCGGATGGGCCAGAGGGACTACATATGCAAAGCCTTGCTACATATTAATGAGCTCCAATCGTGGCTTTAAGTCCTTGATTAGAAGAGTGCTGGAGCTTTTGGTCCCAACTAGCTGGCTGCTGTGCCTATAGGCTTGTCACACGGAGGACCACTGTGTCTGATTGCAGTGCTCTGACAGGAACAGAGAGAGAGCGAGAGAGAGAGAGAGAGAGAGGAGAGAGAGAGAGAGCGTAGAGAGAGAAGAGAGAGAGAGAGGAGGACAGGAGAGGAGGAGGAGAGCAGAAAAAAAACTTTGATTTATAGAGGAGGTTTTCTCACATTGTGGTGGCAGTGTGCAGATGGATTCCATAGAGCTTTCCCTTCCTGAATATTTCTCCCTACACTCTGAACAAGAGTAGGTAAATTTGACCTTTTTTACTACTTCCTTTCTTACCTCTTGTCATTGTGAATGCCTTTGACTGTGTGTGTGCCTGTGTGTGTCTGTGTGTGCCGTGCTCGCGTTTGTCAGAGTAGGAGTGTGTGTGTGTGTGTTATTTCGCGTGATACTGCGGAGGTGGCCGGGTAGAATGTCAAGGTTGCTTTCCACTGTCAGGTAGTGTGTGAAAATGTGTCTGTTTGACTGTGTGTAACAGTGTAACAGTATGCGTCTGTCTGTCGGTGCTGGGCTGCGGTACAGACAGGAGCTCTCACTCAGCGTGAGGAATTGAATTTCTGCCGCTCCACCTGAGTAGGACACACACTCTCTCTCACACACACACACACACACACTCTGGCATGTCTATCCCAGCACAGAGAGCCGTACTGCTTGATGATCCACTGTATAATAGAGAGTGTGTGTGTGTGTGTTATGGGATGTTTAAGTCTTGGGGTCAATGTGTTCAGCGTGTGTGAGGGCTGTCCGTCAGCCAGCCGACAGAGTGAGAGGGGGCGCGGGGCGGCCAGGTCGGAGAGGGAACGGACAGAAGCGGCAGGGGGAGGAGGAGGAGGAGAAAGCGCTCTTAAATGCCAGGAGAGCTTGAATTTCAGACGGCCAGCACAGCATGTGGCCC
This sequence comes from Salmo trutta, assembly GCF_901001165.1. Lineage (NCBI taxonomy): Eukaryota > Metazoa > Chordata > Actinopteri > Salmoniformes > Salmonidae > Salmo > Salmo trutta. Next base: position 41,427 of record NW_021823449.1, read on the forward strand.
TGCCGCGGCATCGGAGACAACAGCGCCGCTCCGCACGGACACACTGCGCGCGCACACACACACACACACACACACGCGCTGCTCCTTTAGCTAGCTCTTTGCTCTTTTTGGCTTGTGTTAAGGACAGCGTTAAACACGCAGATTAACTGGCTGGTGGAGCAGGCAGGCGGAGGTGGACAGAGAGGATCGTGTGTGTGTGTCGAGTGTTTTATGTAAATACAGAATCAGGGATCGGGAGCATCAATCCCAGACCTCTCTGTCTACAGACACACAACCCAGAGAACAGTGACGATCGCCAGAAACC
>NW_021823450.1:0-41794 GCF_901001165.1 Salmo trutta
GACATTGAGGAAAAGAGAAAAAATACAAAATATGTACGTGCCCAAATACAGAGACACGCAAGAACAGGTCAGAAGTCAAGCAGCTGCTGTGAAGAGTTTAAGATGTAAACCCCCAGCATCCTCACCAACAGCTGAACAGGAAGTCAGTGGTTGTATGGGGGAGAAGTAGTGACTGTCTGTTTAAGATGTAAACCCCCAGCATCCTCACCAACAGCTGAACAGGAAGTCAGTGGTTGTATGGGGGAGAAGTAGTGACTGTCTGTTTAAGATGTAAACCCCCAGCATCCTCACCAACAGCTGAACAGGAAGTCAGTGGTTGTATGGGGAGAAGTAGTGACTGTCTGTTTAAGATGTAAACCCCCAGCATCCTCACCAACAGCTGAACAGGAAGTCAGTGGTTGTATGGGGGAGAAGTAGTGACTGTCTGTTTAAGATGTAAACCCCCAGCATCCTCACCAACAGCTGAACAGGAAGTCAGTGGTTGTATGGGGGAGAAGTAGTGACTGTCTGTTTGATGGTTTGTTATAGGGTGTGGTACTGACTGTCAGTGGTCATAATGTTTATGTTTATTGATGCCAGTGATTGTTATACGGATGTAGGATCTTAATTTGATCACTCTTTTGTTGCTGAGAATTTTTCTGCAAGGCAGAAAATGCAAACTTATGGTGTATTTGAGTTTTAACCAGGCTCCTTAACAAAAAATGTATCAACCCTTCCAAAAATGTCCATTAATTATGATCCACATAATAATTCACATTTCCTGTTGCTGCAGGATTATTTTTCTGCTGTAGCAAACTGGCTCAAATTAAGATCCTACATCTGTAGGGGTGGTACAATAGGTGTGATGTCACTGACCGTCTGTTTGATGTCGGGGATGCCGATGCGGAACACCATCATGGCGATGTGGGCGTCCTCTGACGGCGCCCTGCTGGAGCTATGCTCTCTCAGCCTCTTCTGCTGCTGCTGCTGATTGGCTGGCTGTTGATGGGTGGGTCCATGGTTGGATGAATAAGGGTTTACTGTGTGCCCGATGTTGCCGGGTCGTATCTGTCTGTCTCCTGTGGGTCGTCCAGCCATTTTGCCTAATTGCCTGTGCCCCTCATCCCTGCCTCCTCGCGACATGCCTCCTCCTCGTCTGACTTCCTCCACTTCCTCTTCCTCCTCTTCTCCCTCCAGCTCGCCGTTCTCCCCATCTTCTCCCTCCTCATCACGGTCATCTTCCTCACCCTCCTCTTCTTCATCTTCCTCCTCCTCTTCCTCGTCCTCTGCCCCAGGATATAGATGTCTATTGTTTCCCAGCATCCTTTGCTGCTCCTCGTCACTGGAGAGGGGGCTGAGTGGCATCGTCATGGCGACAGGGAGGGCGGCACAAACGGCAGCGGCATCATTCCCCAAGACTCACTGAGGAGGAGAAAGGAGAAGAGGAGAACCATGAAAGGTAAAAAAAAAAATGTTTTTACATTTATTTAACTAGGCAAGTCAGTTAAGAACAAATTCTTATTTTCAATGACAGCCTGTTCAGGGGCAGAACAACAGATTTTTACCTCGTCAACTCAGGGATTTGAACTTGCAACCTTGCGGTTACTAGTCCAACACTCTAACCACTAGGCTACGCTGCCACCCCAAATCCCTGAAAATAGAGAGAGAAAGAGAGAGAGAGTTCCAAGGACAATCCTAAAAAGTCAACCAGCGGCCCCAGTGTCTGTCGGGGTTCCTACACTGTTTCATGTCCTGACTCTGGTCACTATGGGAACAGACTGACTCCTTTGCCTTTTCACTGTCACCATGCGCTGCCATTTTATCACAATTTATTCTTCAACACCTCCCATGTAAATATGTATGCAACAGATCTCCCACCTCTGCTCTATATATAGTAGACATACATAATACTGCCCTGGCAGCCAGTGCCTTGATAAATACTACATCTATAGACTGACTGAGTCCACTCTGACTGAAACTACAAACATTACACTACTACTGCAAACAATACAATACACACTGTAGACTACCTCTACACACTCACACATTTGACTAGACTAGACTATAGCACTTCAAAGTAGCATGAAACACAGTCTTCAGCCTCACCTCTCAGAGTGGAGAGAACAATTGCAGAGCGTCTGTGATGTACCTCGTACTGCAGACAGTGCACTACAAGCTGGAGAGTGTTCAGGTCAGTCCCTAGTGGATACTAGGCAGCATTGCGCTCTGTGCGTTTCAGCACCACTCCATACAGGACAGCTCCCCACAGCCAAAACAACATGTTCAAGTGGCCACACAACACAATCCACACCACCTGAAGAGGATGAACCCAAATTCTGTCCTCCTGAGATCTACCTCACAGCACACACCCACATCAGTTCCAATACAACACAACTAGATCAACCATGAATACCCAGGAACAAAGACAAAAAGAGAGACAGCACTGCCAATAAAACTGCCTAAATGGTGATGTTTTATCTCTGGGTGCTCATTTAAACGTTCATTTTGAAAACATCCAATATCCTGTCGTTCATTGTGTTCGAGCTATTTCACTTTCAATGCACCCAAGCATAGGAGATTAATGAACTGTACATTGAAAATGGAGTGTGTGTGTGTGTGTGTGTGTGTGTGTGTGTGTGTGTGTGTGTGTGTGTCTAAGATGGTTGAAAGACACAGGGAAGAGAGGAGCCACTGTGAGAAAAGATGTGTTTGACACCAGCTCCCAGGGCTGTTCCCAGAGGACAGTGAGTGACAGCAAATACCACTAGCTGTCCTCAGAGAGGAGGAGAGGAGAGGAGAAGACAATATCAGAAAATGAGAAAGCAGAGGGTGGGAGAGAAGGAAGATTTTAGTATGAGAGATGGTGACACATTGTGCCAAAACAAAGCCATGGAGTACATGGAAGTACACATGACATAGGGACAAATGCACTGAGAAACACAGATATAATATTTCTCATGGTTCTTTAACCAGTGTCATATTCTGCATCTCAGCCTCCTCACTAATGAAGAGCACAGTGCAGCTGAGCTGACAGGCCACCGTAGTGTTACAGCAGAGCTGGACATCACCATACAGTAACACTGTCAGGTAGCAGAGAGGACAGAGAGACTCAGAGAGAGAGGGGCGGAAGACAAAGAGAAGGGGGTATAGAGACACAGGAGAGAGAGAGATGAAGAGAGAGAGAGGAAGAGAGTAGGTTTTAGACAGAGACAGACACATGGGAAGGGCAGAAAGAGAGCGTGAGAGAGAGAGAGAGAGAGAGAGAGAGAGAGAGAGAGAGCAAGAGACGGAGAGAGACAGAGAGAGAGAGAAAGCGAGAGAGAGATAGAGACAGAGAGAGAAAGAAAGAAACAGAGAGAGAGAGAGAGAAAGAGTGAGAGAAAGAAAGATATTGGGGGGCTGGAGGAAGGACACAGAGATGACATCTAGGTTGGAAGCCTGTCAGAAAGCTGACTAACTAGGAAAGGTAGAAAATATAAAATATGATCCAAAAATATATTTTGCAAAGTGCTGAGTAATCAGAGATAGGGAGGAGATAGAAGAAGGGTGCAGATAGGGAGGAGATAGAAGAAGGGAGCAGATAGGGAGGAGGCAATAGGACAGTATGGAACGGGGGAGTTGAATGGATAAAGAGATAGAGAGAGAGGGGAAAGAGACAGAGAGAGAGAGAGAGAGAGAGAGAGAGAGAGAGAGAGAGAGAGAAGCTCCAGGGTTGAGGGTAGAGAAATACAGAGGATTAGTTTCAATAGAGAGCTGAGGATTTGGAACAAGGAGACAAGGACTGGGAGCCAGGAGAGAGAGAGAGATCATAGTAGAGAAGCAGATAGAAAGAGGAAAGGAAAACAGCAGATCTGATTAGAGAGATGGAGAGGGGAACAAGGCAGAGGAGAGAGGACAGAGAGGATGGGAGAGACAGAGAGGGGAACAAGGCAGAGGAGAGAGGACAGAGAGGATGGGAGAGACAGAGAGGGGAACAAGGCAGAGGAGAGAGGACAGAGAGGATGGGAGAGATGGAGAGGGGAACAAGGCAGAGGAGAGAGGATAGAGAGAAGGGGAGAGACAGAGAGGGGAACAAGGCAGAGGAGAGAGGACAGAGAGGATGGGAGAGACAGAGAGGGGAACAAGGCAGAGGAGAGAGGACAGAGAGGATGGGAGAGACAGAGAGGGGAACAAGGCAGAGGAGAGAGGACAGAGATGATGGGAGAGATGGAGAGGGGAACAAGGCAGAGGAGAGAGGAATAGAGAGAGGGGAGAGACAGAGAGGGGAACAAGGCAGAGGAGAGAGGACAGAGAGGATGGGAGAGACAGAGAGGGGAACAAGGCAGAGGAGAGAGGACAGAGAGGATGGGAGAGATGGAGAGGGGAACAAGGCAGAGGAGAGAGGACAGAGAGGATGGGAGAGACAGAGAGGGGAACAAGGCAGAGGAGAGAGGACAGAGAGGATGGAAGAGACAGAGAGGGGAACAAGGCAGAGGAGAGAGGACAGAGAGGATGGGAGAGATGGAGAGGGGAACAAGGCAGAGGAGAGAGGACAGAGATGATGGGAGAGATGGAGAGGGGAACAAGGCAGAGGAGAGAGGACAGAGAGGATGGGAGAGACAGAGAGGAACAGGGAGGTATTGGGGAGGAGAGGCAAAGGTAGAAAAAGGAGGAGAGGGTTGAGAGAAAAATACTGACAAAGGAAGCTGAGATAGACTGTTGAAGTGGAAGACTGAGAAAGGAAGCTGAGATAGACTGTTGAAGTGGAAGACTGAGAAAGGAAGCTGAGATAGACTGTTGAAGTGGAAGACTGAGAAAAGAAGCTGAGATAGACTGTTGGAAGACTGAGAAAGGAAGCTGAGATTGACTGTTGAAGTGGAAGACTGAGAAAGGAAGCTGAGATAGACTGTTGAAGTGGAAGACTGAGAAAAGAAGCTGAGATAGACTGTTGAAGTGGAAGACTGAGAAAGGAAGCTGAGATAGACTGTTGAAGTGAAAGACTGAGAAAAGAAGCTGAGATAGACTGTTGAAGTGGAAGACTGAGAAAGGAAGCTGAGATAGACTGTTGAAGTGGAAGACTGAGAAAGGAAGCTGAGATAGACTGTTGGAAGACTGAGAAGGAAGCTGAGATAGACTGTTGAAGTGGAAGACTGATGAAAGGAAGCTGAGATAGACGTTGAAGGGTGGAAGACTGAGAAAGGAAGCTGAGACAGACTGTGAAGTGGAAGACTGAGAAAGGAAGCTGATGAGATAGATGTTGAAGTGGAAGACTGAGAAAAGGAAGCTGAGATAGACTGTTGAAGTGGAAGACTGAGAAAGGAAGCTGAGATAGACTGTTGAAGTGGAAGACTGAGAAAGGAAGCTGAGATAGACTGTTGAAGTGGAAGACTGAGAAAGGAAGCTGAGATAGACTGTTGAAGTGGAAGACTGAGAAAGGAAGCTGAGATAGACTGTTGGAAGACTGAGAAAGGAAGCTGAGATAGACTGTTGAAGTGGAAGATGAGAAAGGAAGTGGAGATAGACTGTGAAGTGGAAGACCTGAGAACTGAGAAGGAAGCTGAGATAGGACTGTTGAAGTGAAGACTGCGGAACGGAAGCTTGAGCTAGCCTGTTGAAGTGGAAGACTGAGAAAGGAAGCTGAGATAGACCTGTTGGAAGGACTGAGAAAGGAAAGCTGAGATAGACTGTTGAAGTGGAAAGAATGAGAAGGAAGCTGAGATAGACTGTGACGGGAAGACTGAGAAAGGAAGCTGAGATAGACTGTTGAAGTGGAAGACTGAGAAAGGAAGCTGAGATAGACTGTTGAAGTGGAAGACTGAGAAAGGAAGCTGAGATAGACTGTTGAAGTGGAAGACTGAGAAAGGAAGCTGAGATAGACTGTTGAAGTGGAAGACTGAGAAAGGAAGCTGAGATAGACTGTTGAAGTGGAAGACTGAGAAAGGAAGCTGAGATAGACTGTTGGAAGACTGAGAAAGGAAGCTGAGATAGACTGTTGAAGTGGAAGACTGAGAAAGGAAGCTGAGATAGACTGTTGAAGTGGAAGACTGAGAAAGGAAGCTGGAAGCTGAGATAGACTTTGGAAGTGGAAGACTGAGAAGGAAGCTGAGATAGACTGTTGAAGTGGAAGACTGAGAAAGGAAGCTGAGATAGACTGTTGAAGTGGAAGACTGAGAAAGGAAGCTGAGATAGACTGTTGAAGTGGAAGACTGAGAAAGGAAGCTGAGATAGACTGTTGAAGTAGAAGACTGAGAAAGGAAGCTGAGACAGACTGTTGAAGTGGAAGACTGAGAAAGGAAGCTGAGATAGACTGTTGAAGTGGAAGACTGAGAAAGGAAGCTGAGATAGACTGTTGAAGTGGAAGACTGAGAAAGGAAGCTGAGGATAGACTGTTGAGGAAGACTGAGAAGGAAGCTGAGATAGACTGTTGGCAGTGGAGACTGAGAAAGGAAGCTGAGATAGACTGTTGAAGTGGAAGACTGAGAAAGGAAGCTGAGATAGACTGTTGAAGTGGAAGCCTGAGAAAGGAAGCTGAGACAGACTGTTGAAGTGGAAGACTGAGAAAGGAAGCTGAGACAGACTGTTGAAGTGGAAGACTGAGAAAGGAAGCTGAGATAGACTGTTGAAGTGGAAGACTGAGAAAGGAAGCTGAGATAGACTGTTGAAGTGGAAGACTGAGAAAGGAAGCTGAGATAGACTGTTGAAGTGGAAGACTGAGAAAGGAAGCTGAGATAGACTGTTGAAGTGGAAGACTGAGAAAGGAAGCTGAGACAGACTGTTGAAGTGGAAGACTGAGAAAGGAGCTGAATAGATGTTGAAGTGGAAGACTGAGAAAGGAAGCTGAGATAGACTGTTGAAGTGGAAGACTGAGAAAGGAAGCTGAGATAGACTGTTGAAGTAGAAGACTGAGAAAGGAAGCTGAGACAGACTGTTGAAGTGGAAGACTGAGAAAGGAAGCTGAGACAGACTGTTGAAGTGGAAGACTGAGAAAGGAAGCTGAGACAGACTGTTGAAGTGGAAAGGAGCGTGAAGAAGGCAGAACAGGGAGCAGGAGGAGAAGAGACAGCAGGAGGTGGACTGGGGTGAGAGGGCAAAATAAAAGGGATGAGGGAGGCGGAGACGAAAGGAGAAAAGTGAGCGGGTAAGTGGAGAAATGCAAGGAGAATATGTTCATTTAGTTTGAAGAGAGAAGTCATGATGAGTCACACATAATAGGCCTTAATGAATGTGCTCTGAGAGAGAAGAGACAGAGAGATACATAGATGAGATATTTCCTATAAGAGAGACCTCTCCCACTGCGTATCTCCTCTCAACAAAGACTTCTCTTTCAGCACTCTCCTTGGAAAGCTGCAATTTAGTTCAGGGTCACGTCGTACCTTTGACAGTACTCCAGGGAGAGAGTCAGACTGACTGGACTTCCTGCTGATCAGTGGGGTTGATTGACCCTCTCTCTCCTCACCCACAGTCCATCTCCTATTGAGACGTAGTGTCAGTGAGATAAGTCAGATTCTGTGTGGTTCTTAGTGGTTCAGCAACGGTTCAAAGTTGTTCTGTGAGCCAGGATCATGACATGGGTCACACATCCGTTAACAGATTAGATTGATATAGTGCTTACAAGTGGTCAAAGTTCTTTGCATCCACAGCCAATGTGGATCCAAAGCCATGTCATCTGGTCTGTAATGTCCCACCATCATTTACCCTCCCCAATCAATCTCTCTTGTTACACCTCTCTCTCTCTCTCTCTCTCTCTCTCTCTCTCTCTATGTCTCTCTCTCTTTCAGCCTCTCTTTTACTGTATGTAGGACAAAGTGTGTATATAGATAGATATTTTCAGTGTCTCGGTCCCCAGGAAACTTCACTGGGAAACTTCCAAGGAACAGATCGCCCCACTTTCAGGCCACAAAACTGGAGCGGACCATTTCTCTCCCTCCCTCTCTAGCCCCTCCCTCTCTAACATACACACACACATGTATGCACACACGCACACAGCCAACCATATGTGTAAACTTTGACCTTTCTGATACAGTTGCAGCATGAGTAAGGGCTAATTGGGAGCTAATCTAATCCTTCTCTGTCAGTTCTGACCTCCGGTCTTCTGCCACATGTCATCAAACTGTCACCCAGGAGGCCCCGCCCACAGGAGACTAAGGTTAGGTAATGCTGTTATTTTCCCTGATCACACTCTCCCTACACAGTGATCACACACTCTCCCTACACAGTGATCACACACTCTCCCTACAGACAGTGATCACACACTCTCCCTACACAGTGATCACACACTCTCCCTACAGACAGTGATCACACACTCTCCCTACACAGTGATCACACACTCTCCCTACACAGTGATCACACACTATCCCTACAGACAGTGATCACACACTCTCCCTACACAGTGATCACACACTCTCCCTACACAGTGATCACACACTCTCCCTACAGACAGTGATCACACACTCTCCCTACAGACAGTGATCACACAATCTCCCTACACAGTGATCACACACTCTCCCTACAGACAGTGAACACACACTCTCCCTACAGACAGTGATCACACACTCTCCCTACACAGTGATCACACACTCTCCCTACAGACAGTGATCACACACTCTCCCTACAGACAGTGATCACACACTCTCCCTACAGACAGTGATCACACACTCTCCCTACACAGTGATCACACACTCTCCCAAAAGACAGTGATCACACACTCTCCCTACAGACAGTGATCACACACTCTCCCTACACAGTGATCACACACTCTCCCTACAGACAGTGATCACACACTCTCCCTACAGACAGTGATCACACACTCTCCCTACAGACAGTGATCACACACTCTCCCACACAGTGATCACACACTCTCCCTACAGACAGTGATCACACACTCTCCCACACAGTGATCACACACTCTCCCTACAGACAGTGATCACACACTCTCCCTACACAGTGATCACACACTCTCCCTACACAGTGATCACACACTCTCCCTACAGACAGTGATCACACACTCTCCCTACAGACAGTGATCACACACTCTCCCTACACAGTGATCACACACTCTCCCTACAGACAGTGATCACACACTCTCCCTACACAGTGATCACACACTCTCCCTACAGACAGTGATCACACACTCTCCCTACAGACAGTGATCACACACTCTCCCTACACAGTGATCACACACTCTCCCTACACAGTGATCACACACTCTCCCTACACAGTGATCACACACTCTCCCTACAAACAGTGATCACACACTCTCCCTACACAGTGATCACACACTCTCCCTACACAGTGATCACACACTCTCCCTACAGACAGTGATCACACACTCTCCCTACACAGTGATCACACACTCTCCCTACAAACAGTGATCACACACTCTCCCTACACAGTGATCACACACTCTCCCTACACAGTGATCACACACTCTCCCTACAGACAGTGATCACACACTCTCCTACACAGTGATCAAAGAACAATGACCAAACACTCCCTCCCACACAGTTATGTTAGAAGGAGGGAAGGTGAATATTCATAAATTACATCTCTCCTTCCAAGCATAATATCTCTGTCAGGCAACAGTAGCAGAACACATGGAAAGGATTCAGCAATTCAGCGCTTTGGGAAATCCATAAAACAATAGTGAACACCCCTACAGTACACAATTGATGGGTGGATGAAGAGAGAGAGGAAACCACAAGCTGTACCTCCTGAGGCTCAACACTGACCTCCTAGTCCATTTAGTTAGTCAGGTGGACGACTACAGTATGACAGTACATTCTGCCTGTTACCCCCACATTCAATCTAAAGATGGCACAGGAAACAGTGTGAACAGGCTCAGAGTGATGACCTCATTCACAGGCAGCCAGGCAGCTCTCTCTCTCTGCTGCCTATTCCAGGAGCTCACTAATACCAGCTGCATCTCTCTCTCTCTGCTGCCTATTCCAGGAGCTCACTAATACCACCTACATCTCTCTCTCTCTGCTGCCTATTCCAGGAACTCACTAACACCAGCTGCAGCTCTCTCTTTCTGCCGCCTATTCCAAGAGCTCACTAACACCAGCTGCAGCTCTCCCTCGCCTGCCTGTTGGTCTGGAAGCAGAGTGATGACATCACACACAGAGGCAAGTTCTCCCGCCTGCCTGCCTGACCACCCGCCTGCGTCCCTGCCTGACCACCCGCCTGCGTCCCTGCCTGACCACCCGCCTGCGTCCCTGCCTGACCACCCGCCTGCCTCCCTCCCTCCCTGGCAGGCAGCTCTAGTGAGGACCATTGTGTGGCAGTGTAGTGGAGGGGCTGATGAATGAATAAAGGGTAGTGGGTGTGGCTGTAGGGGAGGGGACTGAGGAGCAGACGAGGGGTGTGAAATATTAAAGAGAGATTGTGCTCTGCTCCAGGCCTGTACGCAGGGAACAGACACCACATAACACCCCCAGCTCTGCCCCTCACAATAACACAAGGGTTTCTGAGCCTGGACTCCTAAACACACGAGCCTGGGCTGGTCTAAATCTACACACGTTATAGCCAACTGCTCCAACTATCGCTGTCATGCAGTACACTACATGTTAGTAAGAGGAGTTGGAATCAGATCTGAAACGGACACCAGGCTGGTAGAACATGTCTCTTATGTTTGTCAGCATGAAGAACAGCTCCATCAGCTAAGTACAGGTTGTGATGTCATCCCACTGGGACTGGCCCGGAGCAGTGTGTGTGTGATGAGCAGGCAGGTTTCAGACCGACTGTTTCAGACAGACTGTTTCAGACAGTCTAACCAGCCTGGTGTTATGTGCTGGCTGTAATGAAACACCTGTAACTAGGGACCAGGGATTACACAACAGACTCATAGTCAGAGACAGAAATGGACAGAAAGTAAAATACTAATTGAAGAGCAGAGCAGAGAGCTGGGGTGCGTTGCAAATTTCACCCTGTTTCCTTCCTAGTGCACTACTGTCGACCAGAGCCCTATGGTCCCTGGTCAAAAGTAGTGCACTATATATGGAATAGGGTGCCACTGGGGCACAGTAGGCTGGACAGAGCTGTCATTGAGTGGGATGGGGTTACTTGACAGTTATTTGCGGTGGGTTTGACAGCTCCCTACAGTACTAGTGGTTGATTCAGTGGTTTGCACTGTTCAGTGGTATAGAGCCGTTGGGAGGCTTTTCAACAGATAAGAAAAGTCCAGATTTTAGAAAAGTCTGCGTCTGCTTTTAGTTGGTGTCTGCTTTTGAATGAATAAAGACATCCTCAACTGGTATACAGAGCAATAGTTTCATTTAGTCTGAGACTAGAACAAATACAATTCAGTAATGATTTTCCTAATATCTCAGATATTTATCACTTATACATCTTCTATGACATGTTAACATCCTGGTCCTTAAACAAAAGGTCTGTGTTGAGACTAGTCTAATCCCATACGACTCCGATACCTTTGCTCTAGTGAATGACATCCGTCAGGATGTGTCCTTAGATAGATTAGAGATGACTAGTGACAGATAAGTGATGAGGGAAGACAGAGAGCTGAATGACTGAACGATGCTGATTAGATCTGACTCCATAAACTCCCCCATGTATGGAGACACAGCATCATGTATAGTGTCCTAACCTGTTTTATGTAGGCCAATCAATATGGATTCACATTCAATTACTTTTATCGCTCCTTTGCTTTACTCACCTCTCTCTCTCTCTCTCTCTCTCTCTCTCTCTCTCTCTCTCTGTTGTCTTTTCAATCTCCACCTTTTTATATATCCCATCTATCCTCCTATCTGTCAGCTATGTGCCACTTTTTATATCAGTTACTCACCATTCTCCTTCTCCATCCTCTCTTCTACTCTCCATCCACTTTTTTCACACCTCAACTTCACCTCTTAATTGTGTTTGTGTTTTAAATCATTTAATATGCTGGAAAAGCAGAAAGCGCACGTTCATTTTTCTCTTTGTTGAATTATGCCTGCAAACTGTCCTAAATCTGCACGGTAGTTCTGAAAACGGAGGGGGGGGGGGGTATATATGTTGAAATACACAGCATGTGACATCATATAACCATATTATGGGTTATATGATGGGCATGCAATGTGTGTGTGTGTCTACTTTTCTGAAGAAAACTTTCAAAATAGGAAACCTTTAGCAGCAAGGAGAAGTAATAATCCTGATGCATGTGTGTTCAGTGTGTGTCTCCTATGAGCACTCTGCCAGGCAGCTACGTCCTCAGCTGTTAGATCTTATGAGCACTCTGTCAGGCAGCTACGTCCTCAGCTGTTAGATCTTATGAGCACTCTGCCAGGCAGCTACGTCCTCAGCTGTTAGATCTAATGAGCACTCTGTCAGGTAGCTACGTCCTCAGCTGTTAGATCTTATGAGCACTCTGCCAGGCAGCTACGTCCTCAGCTGTTAGATCTGATGAGCACTCTGCCAGGCAGCTACGTCCTCAGCTGTTAGATCTTATGAGCACCCTGCCAGGCAGCTACGTCCTCAGCTGTTAGATCTGATGAGCACTCTGCCAGGCAGCTACGTCCTCAGCTGTTAGCTCTTATGAGCACCCTGCCAGGCAGCTACGTCCTCAACTGTTAGATCTTATGAGCACTCTGCCAGGCAGCTACGTCCTCAGCTGTTAGATCTTATGAGCACTCTGCCAGGCAGCTACGTCCTCAGCTGTTAGATCTTATGAGCACTCTGCCAGGCAGCTACGTCCTCAGCTGTTAGATCTTTTGAGCACTCTGCCAGGCAGCTACGTCCTCAGCTGTTAGATCTTATGAGCACCCTGTCAGGCAGCTACGTCCTCAGCTGTTAGATCTTATGAGCACTCTGCCAGGCAGCTACGTCCTCAGCTGTTAGATCTTATGAGCACTCTGCCAGGCAGCTACGTCCTCAGCTGTTAGATCTTATGAGCACTCTGCCAGGCAGCTACGTCCTCAGCTGTTAGATCTTTTGAGCACTCTGCCAGGCAGCTACGTCCTCAGCTGTTAGATCTTATGAGCACTCTGTCAGGCAGCTACGTCCTCAGCTGTTAGATCTTATGAGCACTCTGCCAGGCAGCTACGTCCTCAGCTGTTAGATCTTATGAGCACTCTGCCAGGCAGCTACGTCCTCAGCTGTTAGATCTTATGAGCACTCTGCCAGGCAGCTACGTCCTCAGCTGTTAGATCTTATGAGCACTCTGCCAGGCAGCTACGTCCTCAGCTGTTAGATCTTATGAGCACTCTGCCAGGCAGCTACGTCCTCAGCTGTTAGATCTTAAGAGCACTCTGCCAGGCAGCTACGTCCTCAGCTGTTAGATCTGTGCAGTAGTCCTACATTCCTGGTACACTTAACGCCTGCATGTGGAGAGGATATCTCATACATCAATTCCCAATTATACTGCCACAGCACAGCCCCTCCACTGTTACTATAAATACTGCCACAGCCCCTCCACTGTTACTATAAATACTGCCACAGCCCCGCAACTGTTATTATAAATACTGACACAGCCCCTCCACTGTTACTATAAATACTGCCACAGCCACTCTACTGTTACTATAAATACTGCCACAGCCCCTCCACTGTTACTATAAATACTACCACAGCCCCTCTACTGTTACTATAAATACTGCCACAGCCCCTCCACTGTTACTATAAATACTGCCACAGCCCCTCCACTGTTACTATAAATACTGCCACAGCCCCTCCACTGTTACTACAAATACTGCCACAGCACAGCCCCTCCACTGTTACTATAAATACTGCCACAGCACAGCCCCTCCACTGTTACTATAAATACTGCCACAGCCCCTCCACTGTTACTATAAATACTGCCACAGCAAAGCCCCTCCAATGTTACTATAAATACTGCCACAGCACAGCCCCTCCAATGTTACTATAAATACTGCCTATAAATACTGCCACAGCCCCTCCACTGTTACTATAAATACTGCCACAGCAAAGCCCCTCCAATGTTACTATAAATACTGCCACAGCACAGCCCCTCCAATGTTACTATAAATACTGCCTATAAATACTGCCACAGCCCCTCCACTGTTACTATAAATACTGCCACAGCACAGCCCATCCACTGTTACTATAAATACTGCCACAGCACAGCCCCTCCAATGTTACTATAAATACTGCCTATAAATACTGCCACAGCACAGCCCCTCCACTGTTACTATAAATACTGCCACAGCACAGCCCCTCCAATGTTACTATAAATACTGACACAGCACAGCCCCTCCAATGTTACTATAAATATTGCCCGTAAATACTGCCACAGCCCCTCCACTGTTACTATAAATACTGCCACAGCACAGCCCCTCCACTGTTACTATAAATACAGCCTATAAATACTGCCACAGCCCCTCCTCTGTTACTACAAATACTGCCACAGCACAGCCCCACCACTGTTACTATAAATACTGCCTATAAATACTGCCACAGCACAGCCCCTCCACTGTTACTATAAATACTGCCACAGCACAGCCCCTCCACTGTTACTATAATGCCTATAAATACTGCCACAGCACAGCCCCTCCACTGTTACTTTAAATACTGCCACAGCCCCTCCACTGTTACTATAAATACTGCCACAGCCCCTCCACTGTTACTATAAATACTGCCAAAGCACAGCCCCTCCACTGTTACTATAAATACTGCCACAGCCCCTCCACTGTTACTATAAATACTGCCACAGCAAAGCCCCTCCACTGTTACTATAAATACTGCCACAGCACAGCCCCTCCACTGTTACTATAAAAACTGTCACAGCAAAGCCCCTCAAATGTTCCTATAAATACTGCCACAGCACAGCCCCTCCAATGTTACTATAAATACTGCCTATAAATACTGCCACAGCACAGCCCCTCTACTGTTACTATAAATACTGCCACAGCACAGCCCCTCCAATGTTACTATAAATACTGCCACAGCACAGCCCCTCCAATGTTACAATAAATACTGCCACAGAACAGCCCCTCCAATGTTACTATAAATACTGCCCATAAATACTGCCACAGCCCCTCCACTGTTACTATAAATACTGCCTATAAATACTGCCACAGCCCCTCCACTGTTACTATAAATACTGCCACAGCCCCTCCACTGCTACTATAAATACTGCCACAGCACAGCCCCTCCTATAAATACTGCCACAGCCCCTCCACTGTTACTATAAATACTGCCACAGCCACTCCAATGTTACTATAAATACTGCCACAGCCCCTCCACTGTTACTATAAATACTGCCACAGCCCCTCTACTGTTACTATAAATACTGCCACAGCCCCTCCACTGTTACTATAAATACTGCCACAGCCCCTCTACTGTTACTATAAATACTGCCACAGCCCCTCCACTGTCACTATAAATACTGCCACAGCACAGCCCTGCACTGTTACTATAAATACTGCCACAGCCCTTCCACTGTTACTATAAATACTGCCACAGCACAGCCCCTCCACCGTTACTATAAATACTGCCACAGCCCCTCCACTGTTACTATAAATACTGCCACAGCCACTCCAATGTTACTATAATACTGCCACAGCCCCTCCACTGTTACTATAAATACTGCCACAGCCCCTCCACTGTTACTATAAATACTGCCACAGCACAGCCCCTCCACTGTTACTATAAATACTGCCACAGCCACTCCAATGTTACTATAAATACTGTCACAGCCCCTCCACTGTTACTATAAATACTGCCACAGCCCCTCCACTGTTACTATAAATACTGCCCATAAATACTGCCACAGCCCCTCCACTGTTACTATAAATACTGCCACAGCACAGCCCATCCACTGTTACTATAAATACTGCCACAGCACAGCCCCTCCAATGTTACTATAAATACTGCCTATAAATACTGCCACAGCACAGCCCCTCCACTGTTACTATAAATACTGCCACAGCACAGCCCCTCCAATGTTACTATAAATACTGACACAGCACAGCCCCTCCAATGTTACTATAAATATTGCCCGTAAATACTGCCACAGCCCCTCCACTGTTACTATAAATACTGCCACAGCACAGCCCCTCCACTGTTACTATAAATACAGCCTATAAATACTGCCACAGCCCCTCCTCTGTTACTACAAATACTGCCACAGCACAGCCCCACCACTGTTACTATAAATACTGCCTATAAATACTGCCACAGCACAGCCCCTCCACTGTTACTATAAATACTGCCACAGCACAGCCCCTCCACTGTTACTATAATGCCTATAAATACTGCCACAGCACAGCCCCTCCACTGTTACTTTAAATACTGCCACAGCCCCTCCAATGTTACTATAAATACTGCCACAGCCCCTCCACTGTTACTATAAATACTGCCAAAGCACAGCCCCTCCACTGTTACTATAAATACTGCCACAGCCCCTCCACTGTTACTATAAATACTGCCACAGCAAAGCCCCTCCACTGTTACTATAAATACTGCCACAGCACAGCCCCTCCACTGTTACTATAAAAACTGTCACAGCAAAGCCCCTCAAATGTTCATATAAATACTGCCACAGCACAGCCCCTCCAATGTTACTATAAATACTGCCTATAAATACTGCCACAGCACAGCCCCTCTACTGTTACTATAAATACTGCCACAGCACAGCCCCTCCAATGTTACTATAAATACTGCCACAGCACAGCCCCTCCAATGTTACAATAAATACTGCCACAGAACAGCCCCTCCAATGTTACTATAAATACTGCCCATAAATACTGCCACAGCCCCTCCACTGTTACTATAAATACTGCCTATAAATACTGCCACAGCCCCTCCACTGTTACTATAAATACTGCCACAGCCCCTCCACTGCTACTATAAATACTGCCACAGCACAGCCCCTCCTATAAATACTGCCACAGCCCCTCCACTGTTACTATAAATACTGCCACAGCCACTCCAATGTTACTATAAATACTGCCACAGCCCCTCCACTGTTACTATAAATACTGCCACAGCCCCTCTACTGTTACTATAAATACTGCCACAGCCCCTCCACTGTTACTATAAATACTGCCACAGCCCCTCTACTGTTACTATAAATACTGCCACAGCCCCTCCACTGTCACTATAAATACTGCCACAGCACAGCCCTGCACTGTTACTATAAATACTGCCACAGCCCTTCCACTGTTACTATAAATACTGCCACAGCACAGCCCCTCCACCGTTACTATAAATACTGCCACAGCCCCTCCACTGTTACTATAAATACTGCCACAGCCACTCCAATGTTACTATAAATACTGCCACAGCCCCTCCACTGTTACTATAAATACTGCCACAGCCCCTCCACTGTTACTATAAATACTGCCACAGCACAGCCCCTCCACTGTTACTATAAATACTGCCACAGCCACTCCAATGTTACTATAAATACTGTCACAGCCCCTCCACTGTTACTATAAATACTGCCACAGCCCCTCCACTGTTACTATAAATACTGCCCATAAATACTGCCACAGCCCCTCCACTGTTACTATAAATACTGCCTATAAATACTGCCACAGCCCCTCCACTGTTACTATAAATACTGCCACAGCACCTCCACTGCTACTATAAATACTGCCACAGCACAGCCCCTCCACTGTTAGTATAAATACTGCCACAGCCCCTCCACTGTTACTATAAATACTGCCACAGCCCCTCCACTGCTACTATAAATACTGCCACAGCACAGCCCCTCCTATAAATACTGCCACAGCCCCTCCACTGTTACTATAAATACTGCCACAGCCACTCCAATGTTACTATAAATACTGCCACAGCCCCTCCACTGTTACTATAAATACTGCCACAGCCCCTCTACTGTTACTATAAATACTGCCACAGCCCCTCCACTGTTACTATAAATACTGCAACAGCCCCTCCACTGTTACTATAAATACTGCCACAGCCCCTCCACTGTCACTATAAATACTGCCACAGCACAGCCCTGCACTGTTAATATTAATACTGCCACAGCCCTTCCACTGTTACTATAAATACTGCCACAGCACAGCCCCTCCACTGTTACTATAAATACTGCCACAGCCCCTCCACTGTTACTATAAATACTGCCACAGCCACTCCAATGTTACTATAAATACTGCCACAGCCCCTCCACTGTTACTATAAATACTGCCACAGCCCCTCCACTGTTACTATAAATACTGCCACAGCACAGCCCCTCCACTGTTACTATAAATACTGCCACAGCCACTCCAATGTTACTATAAATACTGTCACAGCCCCTCCACTGTTACTATAAATACTGCCACAGCCCCTCCACTGTTACTATAAATACTGCCACAGCCCCTCCACTGTTACTATAAATACTGCCACAGCACAGCCCCTCCACCGTTACTATAAATACTGCCACAGCCCCTCCACTGTTACTATAAATACTGCCACAGCCACTCCAATGTTACTATAAATACTGCCACAGCCCCTCCACTGTTACTATAAATACTGCCACAGCCCCTCTACTGTTACTATAAATACTGCCACAGCCCCTCCATTGTTACTATAAATACTGCCACAGCCCCTCTACTGTTACTATAAATACTGCCACAGCCCCTCCAACTGTTACTATAAATACTGCCACAGCACAGCCCCTCCACCATTACTATAAATACTGCCACAGCACAGCCCCTCCACCGTTACTATAAATACTGCCACAGCCCCTCTACTGTTACTATAAATACTGCCACAGCCCCTCCACTGTTACTATAAATACTGCCACAGCCCCTCTACTGTTACTATAAATACTGCCACAGCCCCTCCACTGTTACTATAAATACTGCCACAGCCCCTCTACTGTTACTATAATACTGCCACAGCCCCTCCACTGTTACTATAAATACTGCCACAGCCCCTCCACTGTTACTATAAATTCTGCCACAGCCCCTCCACTGTTACTATAAATACTGCCACAGCCCCTCTACTGTTACTATAAATACTGCCACAGCCCCTCCACTGTTACTATAAATACTGCCACAGCCCCTCCACTGCTACTATAAATACTGCCACAGCCCCTCCACTGTTACTATAAATACTGCCACAGCACAGCCCCTCCACCGTTACTATAAATACTGCCACAGCCCCTCCACTGTTACTATAAATACTGCCACAGCCCCTCCACTGTTACTATAAATACTGCCACAGCCCCTCCACTGTCACTATAAATACTGCCACAGCACAGCCCTGCACTGTTACTATAAATACTGCCACAGCCCTTCCACTGTTACTATAAATACTGCCACAGCACAGCCCCTCCACCGTTACTATAAATACTGCCACAGCCCCTCCACTGTTACTATAAATACTGCCACAGCCCCTCCACTGTTACTATAAATACTGCCACAGCACAGCCCCTCCACTGTTACTATAAATACTGCCACAGCCCCTCTACTGTTACTATAAATACTGCCACAGCCCCTCCACTGTTGCTATAAATACTGCCACAGCACAGCCCCTCCACTGTTACTATAAATACTGCCACAGCCACTCCAATGTTACTATAAATACTGTCACAGCCCCTCCACTGTTACTATAAATACTGCCACAGCCCCTCCACTGTTACTATAAATACTGCCAGAACCCCTCCACTGTTACTATAAATACTGCCACAGCACAGCCCCTCCACTGTTACTATAAATACTGCCACAGCCCCTCCACTGTTACTATAAATACTGCCACAGCCCCTCTACTGTTACTATAAATACTGCCACAGCCCCTCCACTGTTACTATAAATACTGCCACAGCCCCTCCACTGTTACTATAAATACTGCCACAGCCCCTCCACTGTTACTATAAATACTGCCACAGCACAGCCCCTCCACCGTTACTATAAATACTGCCACAGCCCCTCTACTGTTACTATAAATACTGCCACAGCCCCTCCACTGTTACTATAAATACTGCCACAGCACAGCCCCTCCACTGTTACTATAAATACTGCCACAGCCCCTCCACTGTTACTATAAATACTGCCACAGCCCCTCTACTGTTACTATAAATACTGCCACAGCCCCTCCACTGTTACTATAAATACTGCCACAGCCCCTCTACTGTTACTATAAATACTGCCACAGCCCCTCCACTGTTACTATAAATACTGCCACAGCCCCTCCACTGTCACTATAAATACTGCCACAGCACAGCCCTGCACTGTTACTATAAATACTGCCACAGCCCCTCTACTGTTACTATAAATACTGCCACAGCCCCTCCACTGTTACTATAAATACTGCCACAGCCCCTCCACTGTCACTATAAATACTGCCACAGCACAGCCCTGCACTGTTACTATAAATACTGCCACAGCCCTTCCACTGTTACTATAAATACTGCCACAGCCCCTCTACTGTTACTATAAATACTGCCACAGCCCCTCCACTGTTACTATAAATACTGCCACAGCCCCTCCACTGTCACTATAAATACTGCCACAGCACAGCCCTGCACTGTTACTATAAATACTGCCACAGCCCCTCTACTGTTACTATAAATACTGCCACAGCCCCTCCACTGTTACTATAAATACTGCCACAGCCCCTCCACTGTTACTATAAATACTGCCACAGCCCCTCCACTGTCACTATAAATACTGCCACAGCACAGCCCTGCACTGTTACTATAAATACTGCCACAGCCCTTCCACTGTTACTATAAATACTGCCACAGCACAGCCCCTCCACCGTTACTATAAATACTGCCACAGCCCCTCCACTGTTACTATAAATACTGCCACAGCCCCTCCACTGTTACTATAAATACTGCCACAGCACAGCCCCTCCACTGTTACTATAAATACTGCCACAGCCCCTCTACTGTTACTATAAATACTGCCACAGCCCCTCCACTGTTGCTATAAATACTGCCACAGCACAGCCCCTCCACTGTTACTATAAATACTGCCACAGCCACTCCAATGTTACTATAAATACTGTCACAGCCCCTCCACTGTTACTATAAATACTGCCACAGCCCCTCCACTGTTACTATAAATACTGCCAGAACCCCTCCACTGTTACTATAAATACTGCCACAGCACAGCCCCTCCACTGTTACTATAAATACTGCCACAGCCCCTCCACTGTTACTATAAATTCTCCCACAGCCCCTCCACTGTTACTATAAATTCTCCCACAGCCCCTCCACTGTTACTATAAATACTGCCACAGCCCCTCTACTGTTACTATAAATACTGCCACAGCCCCTCCACTGTTACTATAAATACTGCCACAGCCCCTCCACTGTTACTATAAATACTGCCACAGCCCCTCCACTGTTACTATAAATACTGCCACAGCACAGCCCCTCCACCGTTACTATAAATACTGCCACAGCCCCTCTACTGTTACTATAAATACTGCCACAGCCCCTCCACTGTTACTATAAATACTGCCACAGCACAGCCCCTCCACTTTTACTATAAATACTGCCACAGCCCCTCCACTGTTACTATAAATACTGCCACAGCCCCTCCACTGTTACTATAAATACTGCCACAGCACAGCCCCTCCACCGTTACTATAAATACTGCCACAGCACAGCCCCTCCACTGTTACTATAAATACTGCCACAGCCCCTCCAATGTTACTATAAATACTGCCACAGCCCCTCCACTGTTACTATAAATACTGCCACAGCCCCTCCACTGTTACTATAAATACTGCCACAGCACAGCCCCTCCACTGTTACTATAAATACTGCCACAGCCCCTCCACTGTTACTATAAATTCTGCCACAGCCCCTCCACTGTTACTATAAATACTGCCACAGCCCCTCTACTGTTACTATAAATACTGCCACAGCCCCTCCACTGTTACTATAAATACTGCCACAGCCCCTCTACTGTTACTATAAATACTGCCACAGCCCCTCCACTGTTACTATAAATAATGCCACAGCCCCTCCACTGTTACTATAAATACTGCCACAGCCCCTCCACTGTTACTATAAATACTGCCACAGCACAGCCCCTCCACCGTTACTATAAATACTGCCACAGCCCCTCTACTGTTACTATAAATACTGCCACAGCCCCTCCACCGTTACTATAAATACTGCCACAGCACAGCCCCTCCACTTTTACTATAAATACTGCCACAGCCCCTCCACTGTTACTATAAATACTGCCACAGCCCCTCCACTGTTACTATAATACTGCCACAGCACAGCCCCTCCACCGTTACTATAAATACTGCCACAGCCCCTCCACTGTTACTATAAATACTGCCACAGCCCCTCCAATGTTACTATAAATACTGCCACAGCCCCTCCACTGTTACTATAAATACTGCCACAGCCCCTCCACTGTTACTATAAATACTGCCACAGCCACTCCACTGTTACTATAAATACTGCCACAGCACAGCCCCTCCACCGTTACTATAAATACTGCCACAGCCCCTCCACTGTTACTATAAATACTGCCACAGCCCCTCCAATGTTACTATAAATACTGCCACAGCCCCTCCACTGTTACTATAAATACTGCCACAGCCCCTCCACTGTTACTATAAATACTGCCACAGCCCCTCCACTGTTACTATAAATACTGCCACAGCACAGCCCCTCCACTGTTACTATAAATACTGCCACAGCCCCTCCACTGTTACTATAAATACTGCCACAGCCCCTCCACTGTTACTATAAATACTGCCACAGCCCCTCTACTGTTACTATAAATACTGCCACAGCCCCTCCACTGTTACTATAAATACTGCCACAGCCCCTCTACTGTTACTATAAATACTGCCACAGCCCCTCCACTGTTACTATAAATACTGCCACAGCCCCTCCACTGTTACTATAAATTCTGCCACAGCCCCTCCACTGTTACTATAAATACTGCCACAGCCCCTCTACTGTTACTATAAATACTGCCACAGCCCCTCCACTGTTACTATAAATACTGCCACAGCCCCTCCACTGTTACTATAAATACTGCCACAGCCCCTCCACTGTTACTATAAATACTGCCACAGCACAGCCCCTCCACCGTTACTATAAATACTGCCACAGCCCCTCCACTGTTACTATAAATACTGCCACAGCCCCTCCACTGTTACTATAAATACTGCCACAGCCCCTCCACTGTCACTATAAATACTGCCACAGCACAGCCCTGCACTGTTACTATAAATACTGCCACAGCCCTTCCAATGTTACTATAAATACTGCCACAGCACAGCCCCTCCACCGTTACTATAAATACTGCCACAGCCCCTCCACTGTTACTATAAATACTGCCACAGCCCCTCCACTGTTACTATAAATACTGCCACAGCACAGCCCCTCCACTGTTACTATAAATACTGCCACAGCCCCTCTACTGTTACTATAAATACTGCCACAGCCCCTCCACTGTTGCTATAAATACTGCCACAGCACAGCCCCTCCACTGTTACTATAAATACTGCCACAGCCACTCAAATGTTACTATAAATACTGTCACAGCCCCTCCACTGTTACTATAAATACTGCCACAGCCCCTCCACTGTTACTATAAATACTGCCAGAACCCCTCCACTGTTACTTTAAATACTGCCACAGCACAGCCCCTCCACTGTTACTATAAATACTGCCACAGCCCCTCCACTGTTACTATAAATTCTCCCACAGCCCCTCCACTGTTACTATAAATACTGCCACAGCCCCTCTACTGTTACTATAAATACTGCCACAGCCCCTCCACTGTCACTATAAATACTGCCACAGCACAGCCCTGCACTGTTACTATAAATACTGCCACAGCCCTTCCACTGTTACTATAAATACTGCCACAGCACAGCCCCTCCACCGTTACTATAAATACTGCCACAGCCCCTCCACTGTTACTATAAATACTGCCACAGCCCCTCCACTGTTACTATAAATACTGCCACAGCACAGCCCCTCCACTGTTACTATAAATACTGCCACAGCCCCTCTACTGTTACTATAAATACTGCCACAGCCCCTCCACTGTTGCTATAAATACTGCCACAGCACAGCCCCTCCACTGTTACTATAAATACTGCCACAGCCACTCCAATGTTACTATAAATACTGTCACAGCCCCTCCACTGTTACTATAAATACTGCCACAGCCCCTCCACTGTTACTATAAATACTGCCAGAACTCCTCCACTGTTACTATAAATACTGCCACAGCACAGCCCCTCCACTGTTACTATAAATACTGCCACAGCCCCTCCACTGTTACTATAAATTCTCCCACAGCCCCTCCACTGTTACTATAAATACTGCCACAGCCCCTCTACTGTTACTATAAATACTGCCACAGCCCCTCCACTGTTACTATAAATACTGCCACAGCCCCTCCACTGTTACTATAAATACTGCCACAGCCCCTCCACTGTTACTATAAATACTGCCACAGCACAGCCCCTCCACCGTTACTATAAATACTGCCACAGCCCCTCTACTGTTACTATAAATACTGCCACAGCCCCTCCACTGTTACTATAAATACTGCCACAGCACAGCCCCTCCACTTTTACTATAAATACTGCCACAGCTCCTCCACTGTTACTATAAATACTGCCACAGCCCCTCCACTGTTACTATAATACTGCCACAGCACAGCCCCTCCACCGTTACTATAAATACTGCCACAGCACAGCCCCTCCACTGTTACTATAAATACTGCCACAGCCCCTCCAATGTTACTATAAATACTGCCACAGCCCCTCCACTGTTACTATAAATACTGCCACAGCCCCTCCACTGTTACTATAAATACTGCCACAGCCCCTCCACTGTTACTATAAATACTGCCACAGCACAGCCCCTCCACTGTTACTATAAATACTGCCACAGCCCCTCCACTGTTACTATAAATTCTGCCACAGCCCCTCCACTGTTACTATAAATACTGCCACAGCCCCTCTACTGTTACTATAAATACTGCCACAGCCACTCCAATGTTACTATAAATACTGCCACAGCCCCTCTACTGTTACTATAAATACTGCCACAGCCCCTCCACTGTTACTATAAATACTGCCACAGCCCCTCCACTGTTACTATAAATACTGCCACAGCCCCTCCACTGTTACTATAAATACTGCCACAGCACAGCCCCTCCACCGTTACTATAAATACTGCCACAGCCCCTCTACTGTTACTATAAATACTGCCACAGCCCCTCCACTGTTACTATAAATACTGCCACAGCACAGCCCCTCCACTTTTACTATAAATACTGCCACAGCCCCTCCACTGTTACTATAAATACTGCCACAGCCCCTCCACTGTTACTATAAATACTGCCACAGCACAGCCCCTCCACCGTTACTATAAATACTGCCACAGCCCCTCCACTGTTACTATAAATACTGCCACAGCCCCTCCAATGTTACTATAAATACTGCCACAGCCCCTCCACTGTTACTATAAATACTGCCACAGCCCCTCCACTGTTACTATAAATACTGCCACAGCCCCTCCACTGTTACTATAAATACTGCCACAGCACAGCCCCTCCACTGTTACTATAAATACTGCCACAGCCCCTCCACTGTTACTATAAATACTGCCACAGCCCCTCCACTGTTACTATAAATACTGCCACAGCCCCTCTACTGTTACTATAAATACTGCCACAGCCCCTCCACTGTTACTATAAATACTGCCACAGCACAGCCCCTCCACTTTTACTATAAATACTGCCACAGCCCCTCCACTGTTACTATAAATACTGCCACAGCCCCTCCACTGTTACTATAAATACTGCCACAGCACAGCCCCTCCACCGTTACTATAAATACTGCCACAGCCCCTCCACTGTTACTATAAATACTGCCACAGCCCCTCCAATGTTACTATAAATACTGCCACAGCCCCTCCACTGTTACTATAAATACTGCCACAGCCCCTCCACTGTTACTATAAATACTGCCACAGCCCCTCCACTGTTACTATAAATACTGCCACAGCACAGCCCCTCCACTGTTACTATAAATACTGCCACAGCCCCTCCACTGTTACTATAAATACTGCCACAGCCCCTCCACTGTTACTATAAATACTGCCACAGCCCCTCTACTGTTACTATAAATACTGCCACAGCCCCTCCACTGTTACTATAAATACTGCCACAGCCCCTCTACTGTTACTATAAATACTGCAAGCAGCGAGTCTATTACTAATGCACAATGCCGCCCAAACCAATCCGGCCCGCACACCACAAATTCATCATCACTGCTAAACTTTATAAGCCTCTGCCACCACTAGTTCTTAACCCACAGCCACACACACACACACAGCCACGGCCACACACACACACACACAGCCACGGTCACACACACAGACACTAGCAGCTCTGACCAAGGACAAGAGTTCACTGATGATGAGGCGGTGGGAAAGCCAATAGATTTAATGACTAACTAAATGATGATGTCATATCCTCATCTGAACATTTTGGGATTTGAGGGCACCACAACTGCCAGCTGTCAGTCAGGAAGCTCCACTATAAGGTCTGACAGAGGTTCTAGAATGGAGTGACAATGGGGGCACCCCCTGTAGAGGCTGAGAGAAGCTATGCTGACACGTATGTTCATCGCTGTAAAGTGTAAGTGCTGACACACACAGAGTGTACTGACTGTATGGGAAGTAGCCTAGTAGCATCGCTAGCTCCACCACAGGCCTCTATCAACTTACCTGGTAAAATAAGGGTACGCATTAAACAGGAAGAATCAAGCTGTCCTCATTGTAATGATCCATAGAGGCTGCTGATCCTGCTGTTAGTGCTCTTTACGGCCCTCTGCCCCCCTGCCTTAGGCTGTGATCACCGTCCCGGGCTGGGCCAGCTTCTCCAAGCATCTGCTTCTAGAAATAGCTCCACTTTGATGATGCAGTGGTGACTGCTGGGAAAACTTGCATCCCGCTCTTTCCCACCCCGCCTCCCGATGGCACAATTAGCACTAATAAACACCCAGCCAATCCTGGCTGCAAGGGAGACTCTGGCCAATGCCTCCCTCTAATTGCTATGAATGGGATCATTGCAATGCACCAGATGTGTGGCTGAGATTGGGTGGGTGGTATGAGTAGTGATAACTGCACCACGAGGGAGAGAGAGAGAGAGAGAGAGAGAGAGAGAGAGAGAGAGAGAGAGAGAGAGATGCAGGCGAGGGGTTCCCCAGGGAGAAACAGCCTGGTTAGCTTGGCCCTGTCCTACACTGGAAGTGACACAGACACAGGTGTGAAGCAACTAAACCCATGTCCACTCTTCCTTAACAGAGTGGCAGACGACAGACACCATGGTGTTTTTTCTGAACATAACCACCCCAGTGCTAGACAGACAGTAGTACTCATGGGTCATTTATCTTTGTGTCCGTCCCCTCTCGCAAATCCCAAATAATAACTTTTCTCTGTGAACAGGCGGCAATTGTCTGCAGTTAAATCTGGCTTGAGTAAGTTGTGCTGGTCTGTGTGCTCAGTGATGACAGCTTTTGGCGTCATCAGTGTCTTAAACACCCCACCACTGGACCTGAGAAAAAGACAAGCAAAACCACAGATGGAAATGGGTAAAAGCACAGAGAGAGGAGGTATCAGGAATCAGGAGAGAGAGGAGGTATCAGGAATCAGGAGTAGAGAGAGGAGGTATCAGGAATCAGGAGGAGAGAGAGGAGGTATCAGGAATCAGGAGGAGAGAGAGGAGGTATCAGGAATCAGGAGTAGAGAGAGGAGGTATCAGGAATCAGGAGGAGAGAGAGGAGGTATCAGGAATCAGGAGGAGAGAGAGGAGGTATCAGGAGGAGAGAGAGGAGGTATCAGGAATCAGGAGGAGAGAGAGGAAGGTATCAGGAGGAGAGAGAGAGGAGGTATCAGGAATCAGGAGGAGAAAGAGGAGGTATCAGGAATCAGGAGGAGAGAGAGGAGGTATCAGGAATCAGGAGGAGAGAGAGGAGGTATCAGGAATCAGGAGGAGAGAGAGGAGGTATCAGGAGGAGAGAGAGGAGGTATCAGGAATCAGGAGGAGAGAGAGGAAGGTATCAGGAGGAGAGAGAGAGGAGGTATCAGGAATCAGGAGGAGAAAGAGGAGGTATCAGGAATCAGAAGGAGAGAGAGGAGGTATCAGGAATCAGGAGGAGAGAGAGGAGGTATCAGGAATCAGGAGGAGAGAGAGGAAGGTATCAGGAGGAGAGAGAGGAGGTATCAGGAATCAGGAGTAGAGAGAGGAGGTATCAGGAATCAGGAGGAGAGAGAGGAGGTATCAGGAATCAGGAGGAGAGAGAGGAAGGTATCAGGAGGAGAGAGAGAGGAGGTATCAGGAATCAGGTGGAGAGAGAGGAGGTATCAGGAATCAGGAGGAGAGAGAGGAGGTATCAGGAATCAGGAGGAGAGAGAGAGAGGTATCAGGAGGAGAGAGAGAGGAGGTATCAGGAATCAGGAGGAGAGAGAGGAGGTATCAGGAATCAGGAGTAGAGAGAGAGAGAGAGGTATCAGGAGGAGAGAGAGAGGAGGTATCAGGAATCAGGAGGAGAGGAGGTATCAGAAATCAGGAGTAGAGAGAGAGAGAGAGAGAGGTATCAGGAGGAGAGAGAGAGGAGGTATCAGGAATCAGGAGGAGAGAGAGGAGGTATCAGAAATCAGGAGGAGAGAGAGGAGGTATCAGAAATCAGGAGGAGAGAGAGGAGGTATCAGGAATCAGGAGGAGAGAGAGGAGGTATCAGGAATCAGGAGGAGAGAGGGGGTATCAGAAATCAGAAGGAGAGAGAGGAGGTATCAGGAATCAGGAGGAGAGAGGAGGTATCAGAAATCAGAAGGAGAGAGAGGAGGTATCAGGAATCAGAAGGAGAGAGAGGAAGAGAGGAAGAGAGAAAGGACGATACTGAAGTAGGACAGAGCACAAGGGAGGCCGTCTGTCCCAGATCAGTCGTTTACCGCGGGCAGGAGGAGAAGAGAGGAAGAGAGAGAGAGTAAACGAGTGGGCTAAATCTGGAGTTATGAACTATCCCCCCAGAGCAACATAGCAAATACTGAAGAGGAAGTCATCCTGCATTCTCTGCACTTGAACAAACACACCAGGAGGAGAGAGAGGCAGGAGGGCAACACGGAACAATGTCTTATTGAGTGTGAGGGGGTGAGAGGCCATGAAAGGAGGGACAGACAGAACAGAGATGAAGGAAAGGAAGACCAGATGTAGTAAGCATCATGTTTCTCCTCGAAAAGACATCTGAAAGAGCATTACCTGCATTGATCTGTCTAAACAACATGGACTACAGTAAGGTAACTCAAAACCTCCTTGTTCAAGGCAGGTAAGCAGATGCCTGTAGAGAGTGAACGTAAACATTACATAAGCAAAATTACATTCAAACACATTGAAACATCTGGCATCTTTAATCCATGTAAAGAGATATGATCCTCAGTGGATGTGTTAACCATGTGTTGCCGCTGTGTCAAGTCTGACACATTTCAGAACAGAGTTCAATGATTGGTATTTCCCTGCCAACGCAGGCTGAATATTAAGTCAGTGACTCAGAAAAAGAGTGGCTCATCAGAAGCCTTTACAGGACCTCCACTGCCTTCATGGTAACAGAAATAGACATGACAGCCATGTCCATTAGCTGCTTGGTTACTCAGTGAATTCATCAGTCTATTGACTGCCATCTCTACATCAGTTGTTGGTCCCACTGGAGTCCCTTTGGCTACCATCCAGCTCCCTGAGGTAAACCCTTACCTACCAGCCTGGCTGAGCCTGTCCTGCCCTGCCTCCAGTCCTGAGGTGCCTCTCCTACTCTGTCTCCCTGCCTCCAGTCCTGAGGTGCCTCTCCTACTCTGCCTCCCTGCCTCCAGTCCTGAGGTGCCTCTCCTACCCTGTCTCCCTGCCTCCAGTCCTGAGGTGCCTCTCCTACTCTGCCTCCCTGCCTCCAGTCCAGAGGTGCCTCTCCTACCCTGTCTCCCTGCCTCCAGTCCAGAGGTGCCTCTCCTACCCTGTCTCCCTGCCTCCAGTCCTGAGGTGCCTCTCCTACCCTGTCTCCCTGCCTCCAGTCCTGATGTGCCTCTCCTACTATGTCTCCCTGCCTCCAGTCCAGAGGTGCCTCTCCTACCCTGTCTCCCTGCCTCCAGTCCAGAGGTGCCTCTCCTACCCTGTCTCCCTGCCTCCAGTCCAGAGGTGCCTCTCCTACCCTGTCTCCCTGCCTCCAGTCCAGAGGTGCCTCTCCTACCCTGTCTCCCTGCCTCCAGTCCAGAGGTGCCTCTCCTACCCGGTCTCCTGTTCTGTATGCTGCCTTTGAACCAGCCTTGTCTTTCTCGACCCTTACCCTGGCCTTCCCAGTGATATTCCAGGCTCTGCCAGACTTTGATAGCTTTTTTATGGTCATAATCTACTCAAAACTTAAACGCAGCCAACCAGAAGAGGGTGGACTCCCTGTCATTGTCAGGACGGTATTCCCACACACTGACACACAGTCATCAGGGAGCAGCACCGACACTGGGCTCTCCGTCAGGAACACTGACACACAGTCGGCAGGGAGCAGCACCGACACCGGGCTCTACGTCAGGAACACTGACACACAGTCAGCAGGGAGCAGCACCGACACCGGGCTCTACGTCAGGAACACTGACACACAGTCGGCAGGGAGCAGCACCGACACTGGGCTCTACGTCAGGAACACTGACACACAGTCGGCAGGGAGCAGCACCGACACCGGGCTCTACGTCAGGAACACTGACACACAGTCGGCAGGGAGCAGCACCGACACCGGGCTCTACGTCAGGAACACTGACACACAGTCGGCAGGGAGCAGCACCGACACTGGGCTCTACGTCAGGAACACTGACACACAGTCGGCAGGGAGCAGCACCGACACTGGGCTCTACGTCAGGAACACTGACACACAGTCGGCAGGGAGCAGCACCGACACTGGGCTCTACGTCAGGAACACTGACACACAGTCGGCAGGGAGCAGCACCGACACTGGGCTCTACGTCAGGAACACTGACACACAGTCAGCAGGGAGCAGCACCGACACTGGGCTCTACGTCAGGAACACTGACACACAGTCGGCAGGGAGCAGCACCGACACTGGGCTCTACGTCAGGAACACTGACACACAGTCGGCAGGGAGCAGCACCGACACTGGGCTCTACGTCAGGAACACTGACACACAGTCGGCAGGGAGCAGCACCGACACTGGGCTCTACGTCAGGAACACTGACACACAGTCAGCTGGGAGCAGCACCGACACTGGGCTCTACATCAGGAACACTGACACACAGTCGGCAGGGAGCAGCACCGACACTGGGCTCTACGTCAGGAACACTGACACACAGTCGGCAGGGAGCAGCACCGACACCGGGCTCTACGTCAGGAACACTTGAAGATATTCTCCGGAACTTTGGCGACTAAGTATTTTTAAACCTCCTGCTTTGGGCTGGATGTGTCATCACATGCATAATCTATGAGCATAATTACTGTACGAAATCCCTAGTTTGAAAGCAACAGTTTTGCTGGAAGCAGTGCTGTGCCATTTTCCCTACGTGGGTCGGCCCCCTAGCAATTCCAGTTCAACCAACGAGCTTCAGCCCCTCGCCATATGAGTGACAGCTAGCAAGATGCACATGATGCATCCACAGCAGAGCGAGAGAGAGAGGGAGCTATGACGTGGTGCACAAATCTGCACATATGTGATGTAGTACGCAATTTTAGGGGTCCAATTTTGGCTCGTGAGTGCTACTTTCAGAACTACTGGCTAAAAAGTATACAAAAGTACTGGAGAACCCTTTTAACATTTCCATGTTAGTCATTTAGTAGATGCTCGTATCCAGAGCGACTTACAGGAGTAATTAGGTTTAAGTGACTTGCTAAAGGGCACATTGACTGATTTTTCTCCTAGTCACCTCGGGGATTCGAATCAGTGACCTTTCGGTTACTGGCCCAACATTCTTCACTGCTAGGCTACCCAGCAATACATCCTTGTATCAAACACACACTCAGAAATACACACATACTGTACAGTAGTGGGAGTTGAGAGAGAAAGGCAGAGAAGTTTCTACATGTTGGGCAAAGGAATGTCAGTGTCATTCCAGTTTTGTGATTTGTCAATCGCTCTCACCATTGAGGCTAATTTTAGATCTCCCTTTGTGTGCCTCTGTCTGATTATCCACTCTGTCATCCTCTCATCTCTCTCGCCACCCGCCCGCAGCTAATGTGCACATATAAAACACCAACAGAGTGTGTGTGTGTGTGCCTGCGAATGGCGTCTGTGTCCAAATATCTTCCCTAAATCTGGTCCCAATCAATAGTTGAATCAACAGTGTAACTTTCTCTTCTGCTTTATTAAGTACAGGCTCCCTCCCTCCTTTTCTCTCAGCCTCTTGCTGCATCATCAAGGCTTGTGTGTAATTAAATGAGCCCACTACAATGACCCATCAACACCCAGTGATCAGTGTTCCCGCCAATGGCTGATATGATGGAGGAAGAACACCAGAGACAAAGACATCTATAGAAAGACTCAGATAAATACAGGGACAGAGCAGACCAACCGTGTGCTTCCATCTGAGGAATAATACAACCTTATAATAATACAACCTTATAATAATACAACCTTATAATAATACAACCTTATAATAATCCTTATAATAATACAGCCTTATAATAATGCAGCCTTATAATAATACAGCCTTATAATAATGCAGCCTTATAATAATACAGCCTTATAATAATACAGCCTTATAATAATGCAGCCTTATAATAATCCTTATAATAATACAGCCTTATAATAATGCAGCCTTATAATAATACAGCCTTATAATAATGCAGCCTTATAATAATACAGCCTTATAATAATACAGCCGTATAATAATGCAGATGTATAATAATACAGCCTTATAATAATACAACCGTATAATAATACAGCTTTATAATAATCCAGCTTTATAATAATACAGCCGTATAATAATGCAGATTTATAATAATACAGCCTTATAATAATATAGCCTTATAATATCTCACCACGTCACACTTCTTCCATATTCAGCTCTACAAACCCTTCTCACAAGGACCCAGGTAAATCACCTGTGTGTGTGTGTGTGTGTGTGTGTGTGTGTGTGTGTAGAGTAGGCCCCTATGGGTATATGCATGCACATGTGGAAGTTCATTCAGATGAAAGTGCATACACCTTTGAATGCACAGCAAAGTGTATGTGCATATGGATGTATATGGATGTATGGATGTATCTAAATGTCTACGTGCATGTTGGAATACATGGACAGGTATATCTGTGTGGCAGATCATACGTGGTAGTTCTACCCATGCAGTGTTCCACTGGCATCATGACATCATGACTACATGGTAGTTCTACCCATGCAGTGTTCCACTAGCATCATGACTACGTGGTAGTTCTACCCATGCAGTGTCCCACTGGCATCATGACATCATGACTACGTTGTAGTTCAACCTATGCAGTGTTCCACTGGCATCATGACATCATGACTACGTGGTAGTTCTACCCATGCTGTGTTCCACTGGCATCATGACATCATGACTACGTTGTAGTTCTACCCATGCAGTGTTCCACTGGCATCATGACATCATGACTACGTGGTAGTTCTACCCATGCGGTGTTCTACTGGCATCATGACATCATGACTACGTGGTAGTTCTACCCATGCGGTGTTCCACTGGCATCATGACATCATTGACTACGTGGTAGTTCTACCCATGCAGTGTTCCACTGGCATCATGACATCATGACTACGTGGTAATTCTACCCATACGGTGTTCCACTGGCATCATGACATCATGACTACGTGGTAGTTTTACCCATGCAGTGTTCCACTGGCATCATGACATCATGACTACGTGGTAGTTCTACCCATGCAGTGTTCCACTGGCATCATGACATAATGACTACGTGATAGTTCTACCCATGCGGTGTTCTACTGGCATCATGAAATCATGACTACGTGGTAGTTCTACCCATGCAGTGTTCCACTGGCATCATGACATCATGACTACGTGGTAGTTCTACCCATGCAGTGTTCCACTGGCATCATGACATAATGACTACGTGGTAGTTCTACCCATGCAGTGTTCCACTGGCATCATGACATAATGACTACGTGGTAGTTCTACCCATGCAGTGTTCCACTGGCATCATGACATCATGACTACGTGGTAGTTCTACCCATGAAGTGTTCCACTGGCATCATGACATCATGACTACGTGGTAATTCTACCCATACGGTGTTCCACTGGCATCATGACATCATGACTACGTGGTAGTTTTACCCATGCAGTGTTCCACTGGCATCATGACATCATGACTACGTGGTAGTTCTACCCATGCGGTGTTCCACTGGCATCATGACATAATGACTACGTGGTAGTTCTACCCATGCGGTGTTCTACTGGCATCATGACATCATGACTACGTGGTAGTTCTACCCATGCAGTGTTCCACTGGCATCATGACATCATGACTACGTGGTAGTTCTACCCATGCAGTGTTCCACTGGCATCATGACATCATGACTGCGTGGTAGTTCTACCCATGCAGTGTTCCACTGGCATCATGACATCATGACTACGTGGTAGTTCTACCCATGCAGTGTTCCACTGGCATCATGACATCATGACTGCGTGGTAGTTCTACCCATGCAGTGTTCCACTGGCATCATGACATCATGACTACGTGGTAGTTCTACCCATGCAGTGTTCCACTGGCATCATGACATCATGACTACGTGGTAATTCTACCCATACGGTGTTCCACTGGCATCATGACATCATGACTACGTGGTAGTTTTACCCATGCAGTGTTCCACTGGCATCATGACATCATGACTACGTGGTAGTTCTACCCATGCAGTGTTCCACTGGCATCATGACATCATGACTACGTGGTAGTTCTACCCATGCAGTGTTCCACTGGCATCATGACATCATGACTACGTGGTAGTTCTACCCATGCAGTGTTCCACTGGCATCATGACATCATGACTACGTGGTAGTTCTACCCATGCAGTGTTCCACTGGCATCATGACATCATGACTATGTGGTAGTTCTACCCATGCAGTGTTCCACTGGCATCATAACATCATTGACTACGTGGTTTCAAATGGTTGTTAGTCTTCTGATGTGAGTACCAATCACATTCACCAGCAGCCTTGACTGTGCAGCAGTCCATCACCGTCCCTGCATGGGTACAACAGCCTTCAGTAGACTAATGCATGCCAATGGATGTGGGTGGGTGTGTAAATAACACCTCGCTGATGCCTTGTACTGAACACCCCTTCCAGTGGGACTGCCTACACAAATCACCATCTCAAGCCAATCCTACCTTTGTGTCCATCACTGAACTACATCTAGAAAAGGTCCCACTTTCTCTTTCCGTCTCTTTTTCCATCTGAGAAGGTGTGATATATGTACTGCTATCAGAGAGTATTCTGCTGCCAAAATGTCAATGTTGCCCAACGCTCCCTTCTGTCTTCTGCCTTCTCACCACCTCCTCCACCTTTATCTCTCTGTCATCTTGTTCTGTCATGTATCTTCTCTCTGCACGGTATTTGCCTGTGTATCTTCCTCTAGTCACAGCATTGATATGACTCTCCGTCAACCCACGTGACCAATGAATTAGACACATTTCACATCACCGCCGTAACTTGAATAAACAACCCGCAACCACACTCCCTCTAATCCTCTCCATTCTTTCCTGAGACTATCCCTGCTCTCTTCTGCTTGCCTTGCAATATTCCCCCAT
The DNA here is from genome assembly GCF_901001165.1 of Salmo trutta. Classification (NCBI taxonomy): domain Eukaryota; kingdom Metazoa; phylum Chordata; class Actinopteri; order Salmoniformes; family Salmonidae; genus Salmo; species Salmo trutta. Next base: position 35,642 of record NW_021823450.1, read on the forward strand.
GCACCTCTCTCTGTCTCCCTCGGATGCAGAAAAAGAGCTTCACTTACTGTTCTTCTTCTGTTGCACTTGATTCACAGATCCCTCCTTTGGAAATGGAGAGAGTGACAGAAGTGGTGGAGGGAGGGAGGGAGGGAGGGGGGATTCACACACAAAAACAAGGAGAGAGTAGGCAGCGCAAAATAAAAATGTAAAAAGGAATGGGAGAAGTGGAAAAATCACCGCTGATAGTGAGGCCTTTGAAAATCACATTTTACGTGGTGTCCGGTTTCTGTGTGTGCTGTGGGGCGATGCATATTCTCCATGTCGGTCTTCTAGCACCAGGCAGAACAGCCCAGTAGTAACACTTCTATTTCCTCAGTCCTAAAAATGTCCCTCTCGCTCTCCCTCTCTCTCCCTCTCTCTTCCCCTCTAGCACGTTCAAACAGCCCAATCTCTCTCTCACTTTCATCTGGTTGGTTGGTTTACTTCCCTCGATCCCCCTCCCATACCTGTGTCTCTCTCGCTCTCTAGTGCTCTCGCCCCTCCCCCTCGTCCTCTCCTCCCAGTCTCCCTCTCTCTCGCCTCCACCAGCACCCAGATACAGGGCACACCCCTCCCTCTCTTTCTCTCTCTCTCTTCCCTCATCTCCCATTTTCGCCCTCTCTCTCTCTCTTTGATGTTTTGAAGAGTTCTTCACTGTTAGCTGGGAATAAATAAAAAAATGGACAGAACTGAAGACCCTACAGAACACAGACAGTGGGAACCACCAGCACCAGACTTCACAGGGAAACAGACCCAAACTGTCAAATTAACACGTCACACAATATCGACAGCGCAAATACAATGGATAATAAAATTATCCAATTATTTTCATCATCTTAATGATTGTTTTTCCTAATCAAATTATTCCAACAGACACAGTCTGAGCAGATGCAGCAGGACTGCCGAGCGACACACATAATGAAATATAAATTAACAATGAAAAGGATGTGTATAAGAGGATAAGGGGGGCCACTGCAGCAATGCTGATTTCCATACACAGAGACAGTGGGGAGAGACTGTATATGTGTGTGTGTGGGGAGGGGTAACAGTAAGGGAGAGACTGTATATGTGTGTGTGTGGGGAGGGGTAACAGTGGGGGAGAGACTGTATGTGTGTGTGTGGGGAGGGGTAACAGTGGGGAGAGACTGTATATGTGTGTGTGTGGGGAGGGGTAACAGTAAGGGAGAGACTGTATGTGTGTGTGTGGGGAGGGGTAACAGTGGGGAGAGACTGTATGTGTGTGTGGGAAGGGGTAACAGTGGGGAGAGACTGTATGTGTGTGTGTGGGGAGGGGTAACAGTGGGGGAGAGACTGTATATGTGTGTGTGGGGAGGGGGTAACAGTGGGGGAGAGACTGTATATGTGTGTGTGGGGTAGGGGTAACAGTGGGGAGAGACTGTATATGTGTGTGTGGGGAGGGGTAACAGTGGGGGAGAGACTGTATATGTGTGTGTGGGGAGGGGTAACAGTGGGGAGAGACTGTATGTGTGTGTGGGGAAGGGGTAACAGTGGGGGAGAGACTGTATATGTGTGTTGGGGAGGGGTACAGTGGGGGAGAGACTGTATATGTGTGTGTGGGGGAGGGGTAACAGTAAGGGAGAGACTGTATAGGTGTGTGTGGGAAGGGGTAACAGTGGGGGAGAGACTGTATATGTGTGTGTGGGGAGGGGTAACAGTGGGGGAGAGACTGTATATGTGTGTGTGGGGAGGGGTAACAGTGGGGGAGAGACTGTATATGTGTGTGTGTGGGAGGGGTAACAGTGGGGGAGAGACTGTATATGTGTGTGTGTGGGGAGGGGTAACAGTGGGGGAGAGACTGTATATGTGTGTGTGGGGAGGGGTAACAGTGGGGAGAGACTGTATATTTGTGTGTGGTGGGGAGGGGTAACAGTGGGTGAGAGACTGTATATGTGTGTGTGGGGAGGGGTAACAGTGGGGGAGAGACTGTATATGTGTGTGTGGGGGAGGGGTAACAGTGGGGAGAGACTGTATATGTGTGTGTGGGGGGGGGGGTAACAGTGGGGGGAGAGACTGTATATGTGTGTGTGTGGGGAGGGGTAACAGTGGGGGAGAGACTGTATATGGTGTGTGTGGGGAGGGGTAACAGTGGGGGAGAGACTGTATAGTTGTGTGTGGGGGAGGGTAAACAGTGGGGAGAGACTGTATATGTGTGTAGTGGGGAGGGGTAACAGTGGGGAGAGACTGTATATGTGTGTGTGGGGAGGGGTAACCAGTGGGGGAGAGACTGTATATGTCTGTGTGTGGGGAGGGGTAACAGTGGGGGAGAGACTGTATATGTGTGTGTGGGGAGGGGTAACAGTGGGGGAGAGACTGTATATGTGTGTGTGTGGGGGAGGGTAACAGTGGGGGAGAGACTGTATATGTGTGTGTGGGGAGGGTAACAGTGGGGGAGGCTGTATATGTGTGTGTGGGGAGGGGTAACAGTGGGGAGAGACTGTATATGTGTGTGGGGAGGGGTAACAGTGGGGGAGAGACTGTATATGTGTGTGTGGGGAGGGTAACGTGGGGGAGAGACTGTATATGTGTGTGTGGGGAGGGTAACAGTCGGGGAGAGAATGTATATGTGGTGTGGGGAGGGTAACAGTGGGGAGAGACTGTATATGTGTGTGTGGGAGGGGTAACAGTGGGGGAAAGACTGTATATGTGTGTGTGGGGAGGGGTAACACTGGGGAAGACTGTATATGTGTGTGTGGGAGGGGTAACAGTGGGGAGACTGTATATGTGTGTGGGGAGGGGTAACAGTGGGGAGAGACTGTATATGTGTGTGTGGGGAGGGTAACAGTGGGGAGAGACTGTATACAGTCGTGTGTGGGAGGGGTAACAGTGGGGGGAGAGACTGTATATGTGTGTGTGGGAGGGGTAACAGTGGGGAGAGACTGTATATGTGTGTGTGGGGAGGGGTAAACCGTGGGGAGAGACTGTATATGTTGTGTGGGGAGGGGTAACAGTGGGAGAGAGACTGTATGTGTGTGTGGGGAGGGGTACAGTGGGGAGAGACTGTATGTGTGTGTGGGAGGGTAACAGTGGGGAGAGCTGTATATGTGTGGTGTGGAGAGGGGTAACATGGGGGAGAGACTGTATAGGTGTGTGTGTGGGGAGGGGTAAAGAGTGGGGGAGAGACTGTATGTGTGTGTGTGGTGGGGAGGGGGTAACAGTGGGGGAGAGACTGTATGTGTGTGTGTGGGGAGGGGTAACAGTGGGGGAGAGACTGTATATGTGTGTGTGTGGGGAGGGGTAACAGTGGGGAGAGACTGTATATGTGTGTGTGGGGAAGGGTAACAGTAGGGGAGAGACTGTATATGTGGGTGTGGGGAGGGGTAACAGTGGGGGAGAGACTGTATATGTGTGTGTGTGGGGAGGGGTAACAGTGGGGGAGAGACTGTATATGTGTGTGTGGGGAGGGGTAACAGTGGGGGAGAGACTGTATATGTGTGTGTGGGGAGGGGTAACAGTGGGGAGAGACTGTATATGTGTGTGTGGGGAGGGGTAACTGTGGGGGAGAGACTGTATATGTGTGTGGTGGGGGAGGGGTAACAGTGGGGGATAGACATGTATATGTGTTGTGGGGAGGGGTAACAGTGGGGGAGAGACTGTATATGGTGTGGTGGGGAGGGGTAACAGTGGGGGAGAGACTGTATATGTGTGTGTGGGGGAGGGGTAACAGTGGGGGAGAGACTGTATATGTGTGTGTTGGGAGGGGTAACAGTGGGGAGAGACTGTATATGTGTGTGTGGGGACGGTGTAACAGTGGGTGTAGAGACTGTAATATGTGGGTGTGAGGAACGGGTAACAGGGGGGAGAGACTGTATATTGGTTGTGTGGGGAGGGTTAAAAGTGGGGGGAGAGACTGTATATGTTGTGTGTGGTGATGGGGTAACAGTGGGGGAGAGAACTGGTATATGATGTGTGTGGGAGGGGTAACAGTGGGGAGAGACTGTATATGTGTGTGTGGGGAGGGGTAACAGTGGGGGAGACTGTATATGTGTGTGTGGGGAGGGGTAACAGTGGGGAGAGACTGTATATGTGTGTGTGGGAGGGGTAACAGTGGGGAGAGACTGTATATGTGTGTGTGGGGGGGTAACAGTGGGGGAGAGCTGTATATGTGTGTGTGGGGAGGGGTAACAGTGGGGAGAGACTGTATATGTGTGTGTGGGGAGGGGTAACAGTGGGAGAAAGACTGTATATGTGTGTGTGGGGAGGGGTAACAGTGGGGAGAGACTGTATATGTGTGTGTGGGGAGGGGTAACAGTGGGGGAGAGACTGTATGTGTGTGTGGGGAGGGGTAACAGTGGGGGAGAGACTGTATATGTGTGTGGGGGAGGTAACAGTGGGGAGAGACTGTATATGTATGTGTGGGGAGGGGTAACAGTGGGGAGAGACTGTATATGGTGTGTGGGGAGGGGTAACAGTGGGGAGAGACTGTATATGTGTGTGTGGGGAGGGGTACATGGGGAGAGACTGTATATGTGTGTGGGGAGGGGTAACAGTGGGGAGAGACTGTATGTGTGTGTGTGGGAGGGTAACAGGGGGGAGAGACTGTATATGTGTGTGTGGGAAGGGGTAACAGTGGGGAGAGACTGTATATGTTTGTGGTGGGGAGGGTAACAGTGGGGAGAACTGTATATGTTGTGTGGGGAGGGTAACGTGGGAGAGACTGTATGTGTGTGTGTGGGGAGGGGTAACAGTGGGGAGAGACTGTATATGTGTGTGTGGGGAGGGTAACAGTGGGGAGAGACTGAATATTGTGGTGTGGGGTAACAGTGGGGAGAGACTGTATATGTGTGTGTGGGGAGGGGTAACAGTGGGGAGAGACTGTATATGTGTGTGTGGGGGTAACAGTGGGGGAGACTGTATATGTGTGTGTGGGAGGGGTAACAGGGGAGAGACTGTATATGTGTGTGTGGGGAGGGGTAACAGTGGAGAGAGACTGTATGTGTTGTGTGGGGAGGGGTAACAGTGGGGAGAGACTGTATGTGTGTGTGGGGGGGGTAACAGTGGGGGAGAGACTGTATATGTGTGTGGAGGGGTAACAGTGGGGGGACTGTATATGTGTGTGTGGGGAGGGTAACGTGGGGAGAGACTGTATATGTGTGTGTGGGGAGGGGTAACAGTGGGGAGAGACTGTATATGTGTGTGTGGGGGGGGGTAACAGTGGGGGAGAGACTGTATATGTGTGCGTGTGGGGAGGGGTAACAATGGGGAGAGACTGTATATGTGTGTTTGTGGGGTAACAGTGGGGGAGACTGTATAGTGTGTGTGGGGAGGGGTAACAGTGGGGAGAGACTGTATATGTGTGTGGGGAGGGTAACAGTGGGGGAGAGACTGTATATGTGTGTGGGGGGGTAACAGTGGGGAGAGACTGTATGTGTGTGTGTGGGGAGGGGTAACAGTGGGGAGAGACTGTATATGTGTGTGTGGGGAGGGTAACAGTGGGGAGAGACAGTATGTTGTGTGTGGGGAGGGGTAACAGTGGGGGAGAGACTGTATATGTGTGTGTGGGGAGGGGTAACAGTGAGGGAGAGACAGTATGTGTGTGTGTGGGGAGGGGTAACAGTGGGGGAGACTGTATATGTGTGTGTGGGGAGGGGTAACAGTGGGGGAGAGACTGTATATGTGTGTGTGTGGGGAGGTAACAGTGGGGGAGAGACTGTATATGTGTGTGTGGGGAGGGGTAACAGTGGGGAGAGACTGTATATGTGTGTGTGGGAGGGGTAACAGTGGGGGAGAGACTGTATATGTGTGTGTGTGGGAGGGGTAACAGTGGGGAGAGACTGTATATGTGTGTGTGGGAGGGGTAACAGTGGGGGAGACTGTATATTGTGTGTGGGGAGGGTAACAGTGGGGAGAGACTGTATATGTGTGTGTGGGGAGGGGTACAGTAGGGAGAGACTGTATATGTGTGTGTGGGGAGGGGTAACAGTGGGGGAGAGACTGTATATGTGTGTGGGGAGGGGTAACAGTGGGGAGAGACTGTATATGTGTGTGTGTGTGGGGGTAACAGTGGGGGAGAGACTGTATATGTGTGTGTGGGGAGGGTAACAGTGGGGAGAGACTGTATATGTGTGTGGGGAGGGGTAACAGTGGGGGAGAGACTGTATATGTCTGTGTGGG
>NW_021823451.1:5000-10000 GCF_901001165.1 Salmo trutta
CCTAGTGAACTGCTGCCTGCCTAGTGAACTGCCTCCTGTCTAGTGAACTGCCTCCTGCCTAGTGAACTGCCTGCTGCCTAGTGAACTGCTGCCTGCCTAGTGAACTGCTGCCTGCCTAGTGAACTGCTGCCTGTCTAGTGAACTGCTGCCTGTCTAGTGAACTGCCTCCTGCCTAGTGAACTGCTGCCTGCCTAGTGAACTGCTGCCTGTCTAGTGAACTGCTGCCTGTCTAGTGAACTGCCTCCTGCCTAGTGAACTGCCTCCTGAACTGCTGCCTGCCTAGTGAACTGCTGCCTGCCTAGTGAACTGCCTCCTGTCTAGTGAACTGCTGCCTGTCTAGTGAACTGCCTCCTGCCTAGTGAACTGCTGCCTGTCTAGTGAACTGCTGCCTGTCTAGTGAACTGCCTCCTGCCTAGTGAACTGCCTCCTGAACTGCTGCCTGCCTAGTGAACTGCTGCCTGCCTAGTGAACTGCTGCCTGCCTAGTGAACTGCCTCCTGTCTAGTGAACTGCTGCCTGCCTAGTGAACTGCTGCCTGCCTAGTGAACTGCTGCCTGTCTAGTGAACTGCTGCCTGCCTAGTGAACTGCTGCCTGTCTAGTGAACTGCTGCCTGCCTAGTGAACTGCCTCCTGTCTAGTGAATTGCTGCCTGCCTAGTGAACTGCTGCCTGCCTAGTGAACTGCTGCCTGTCTAGTGAACTGCTGCCTGCCTAGTGAACTGCCTCCTGTCTAGTGAACTGCTGCCTGTCTAGTGAACTGCCTCCTGAACTACCTCCTGCCTAGTGAACTGCTGCCTGCCTAGTGAACTGCCTCCTGCCTAGTGAACTGCCTCCTGCCTAGTGAACTGCTGCCTGCCTAGTGAACTGCCTCCTGCCTAGTGAACTGCCTCCTGCCTAGTGAACTGCCGCCTGCCTAGTGAACTGCCGCCTGCCTAGTGAACTGCTGCCTGCCTAGTGAACTGCCTCCTGCCTAGTGAACTGCCTCCTGCCTAGTGAACTGCCTCCTGCCTAGTGACTGCTGCCTGCCCAGTGAACTGCTGCCTGCCTAGTGAACTGCTGCCTGCCTAGTAAACTGCTGCCTGCCTAGTGAAGTGCTGCCTGCCTAGTGAACTGCCTCCTGCCTAGTGAACTGCCTCCTGTCTAGTGAACTGCTGCCTGTCTAGTGAACTGCCTCCTGAACTGCTGCCTGCCTAGTGAACTGCTGCCTGCCTAGTGAACTGCCTCCTGTCTAGTGAACTGCTGCCTGCCTAGTGAACTGCCTCCTGTCTAGTGAACTGCCTCCTGCCTAGTGAACTGCTGCCTGTCTAGTGAACTGCTGCCTGCCTAGTGAACTGCCTCCTGTCTAGTGAACTGCTGCCTGCCTAGTGAACTGCTGCCTGCCTAGTGAACTGCTGCCTGCCTAGTGAACTGCTGCCTGCCTAGTGAACTGCTGCCTGCCTAGTGAACTGCTGCCTGCCTAGTAAACTGCTGCCTGCCTAGTGAACTGCTGCCTGCCTAGTGAACTGCTGCCTGCCTAGTGAACTGCCTCCTGCCTAGTGAACTGCTGCCTGCCTAGTGAACTGCTGCCTGCCTAGTGAACTGCTGCCTGCCTAGTGAACTGCTGCCTGCCTAGTGAACTGCTGCCTGCCTAGTGAACTGCTGCCTGCCTAGTGAACTGCTGCCTGCCTAGTGAACTGCCTCCTGCCTAGTGAACTGCCGCCTGCCTAGTGAACTGCCGCCTGCCTAGTGAACTGCCTCCTGCCTAGTGAACTGCTGCCTGTCTAGTGAACTGCTGCCTGCCTAGTGAACTGCTGCCTGTCTAGTGAACTGCTGCCTGCCTAGTGAACTGCTGCCTGCCTAGTGAACTGCTGCCTGCCTAGTGAACTGTCTCCTGCCTAGTGAACTGCTGCCTGCCTAGTGAACTGCTGCCTGTCTAGTGAACTGCCGCCTGCCTAGTGAACTGCTGCCTGCCTAGTGAACTGCTGCCTGCCTAGTGAACTGCTGCCTGTCTAGTGAACTGCTGCCTGTCTAGTGAACTGCCGCCTGCCTAGTGACTGCCGCCTGCCTGTGAACTGCTGCCTGCCTAGTGAACTGCTGCCTGTCTAGTGAACTGCTGCCTGCCTAGTGAACTGCTGCCTGTCTAGTGAACTGCTGCCTGCCTAGTGAACTGCTGCCTGTCTAGTGAACTGCTGCCTGTCTAGTGAACTGCCTCCTGCCTAGTGAACTGCTGCCTGTCTAGTGAACTGCTGCCTGTCTAGTGAACTGCTGCCTGCCTAGTGAACTGCCTCCTGCCTAGTGAACTGCCTCCTGTCTAGTGAACTGCTGCCTGCCTAGTGAACTGCTGCCTGCCTAGTGAACTGCTGCCTGTCTAGTGAACTGCTGGTTCAAGTGCAATCTACACAGCAATGGACAGGTAGCCGTCGTAAAAGAGATGTTTGATCTCAACAGGATTTATCTGTATAAATAAAGGATAAATAACACTAAATGTTCTTCTGGTTCTGTTCTCATGTGTTCCTTTGTGTCTATGGAAAGCTGGCCAGCCTTCCAAAGGCTTATTTTCAGTTTCACTGACGGACTGGCAGTTGGTTGGTTGGTTGCCAGTAGGTTCATCTCTAACTAATCTGTAACGTGAAGTAATGGGATTGAGGCACTAAAACTGTGATGACCTGACGCAGCTCTGGGACTCTGAGCGACCTGGGTTCAAATGCTATTCGAAATCGTTCAAATACTTTGAGCGTTCGCTCTAGTATGTCTGTAGTGGAATACTATTTATTCAACCAGGGAAAAACACATTGACACCGCGGGTCTCATTTGCAAATGTGCCTTGGAAACAATACAGAAAAGAAAATTATACACAATTTAAAACACAAAATTAATAAGTAGCAAATATTCTATACACAATGAACAATCAAACAAAACAAACAATGTAAAAATCCCTAGCCTTTCTCCTAAACTGACCCAGAGACAACAACACATCCAAATGATTATTCCACATGATAGGGGCCTGGTAGGAATACACGTGGAGTCTCCAGTATTAACCAATCCTGTGATCTAGTGTTGTAATCCCAGTTTCTATATTTCAACAATGATGTGTTAAGTAAATTGGTAGTTTATTGAGTAAGGCTTTATAAACAGAAACTGAATAATGAAGTGACCTATGTGTTTTTTAGCGACGTCCAACCAACCTTATGATAAAGGATGCAGTGGTGAGTGTCCAAACTGTCAGATGTTATAAAACAAAGTGAGATATGATAAATCGTACCCAAGGGCTTCAAAACACTGGGTGCTACATGCATGTATATAATATGACCATAAGCTATAACAGGAATGAATGTAGAGTGAATGATCTGTGTTCTACTATTTAATGAAAGACCTTATTCCAATAGAAGAAGCACAACTTCATCTTCATTTCTTGAATAACTCGTCAACATGCCTTTTTAAAAGATAGCTTTTCCACAATCCAGATGCCCAGATATTATAGGCTGGGACACGATCAATGGGAGCACCATCTAACGTACTTAGGCACAAATCATCACTTATATTATAGATGGTTTGGAAAATAACATGTACTTGGTTTTCCCAGCATTTAGTACCAACTTCAGGTCAAACGAGGCTGTGTAAAAGCTAGTAAAGCAGAGTGAAGAGTCAACAGAGCCTGAGCTGACGTAGGTGGCAGTAGCGTATACAACAGTGTCATCTGCGTACAGATGAAAGTTACAGTTTTGTACAGATAGACCAATGCTGTTAATATAAATAGTGAAAAGAACTGGACCAAGAATCGAACCCTGTGGGACACCTTTTGTTATGTTGGCTGGATTTACAGTTTTTTGGGGGGCTGGGTTTACAGTTTTGGGACTATTCTATTGGTTCCATTAAGCTAGGTGAGCATAATCAAGCCCAGATAAAGTATTGGAAATAATTGTGAATATTATTTGAACCCAGGCCTGGCCTTGTGCTTCTCAGCTGTGCTGTAAGTAATTATGGCATAGGGTTATTTACTGTAGCCGTCAGGTCAGACAGACACTCTCTCCTCTTTAAAACAACATGGTCTCATGGTCTCTGAATGCAGGAATCACATGAGAGAGATTTCAGACGTGAGGCTACAGCCTTGTTGACAGTTGCCTATGAATGTTACAAGGCAACACTGGACCTACAGTAGCGCTGACTTGGCAGCATCACAGGTGTCATAGGTGGTAATAGGCGTTATGGAATCTGGGGTTTAACCAGGGGCACTGAATGGTTATTTTAGGTCATGCCATTGCTCTGAACAATCACGTTCTCTAGAGACAAAGCAGCTAGCCTATTGTCCATCCTCTAGTAGTATGTCACATGACCTCTGTAAACCAATCCCTCTTATACCTACTGTAACCCTTCATCACTAGTCTCCTCTATACCCCCTTCTGTCACCAACATGGTCACATAACACAGAAAGGGATGAGGACAGCTGTGCTTTCGAGAGAGAGAGAGACCCTGTCTGCTCTGCTCTCTGTTGTGATGCACCATTGAGTCACATCAGGTTAGGAATGTGTGGTAGGCTACACTCCTAGAATGGGTTCTTCTGCTGTCCACATAGGAGAACCCTTTGAAGAACCTGTTTGGTTCCAGGGAGAACCTTTTGGGTTCCATGTAAAAACCTTTCTACAGAGGGTTCTACCTGGAACCAAAAGGTTCTACCATCAACAAAGAGTGTGGTTGCTGGGTACTAAAAACACTGCAGCATCTCTGGCCTACATATCAGATGTGTGGTAGGGGTTGCTGGGTACTAAAAACACTGCAGCATCTCTGGCCTACATATCAGATGTGTGGTAGGCTGGTTGCTGGGTACTAAAACACTGCAGCATCTCTGGCCAGATACCATGTTGCTGTAGCCGGCACTGGGAGCGTTGGTCTCAGGCACCTGGGAGCGTTGGTCTCGGGCACTGGGAGCGTTGGTCTCGGGCACTGGAGCGTTGGTCTCGGGCACTGGGAGCGTTGGTCTCGGGCACTGGGAGCGTTGGTCTCGGGCACTGGGAGCGTTGGTCTC
>NW_021823451.1:17500-41685 GCF_901001165.1 Salmo trutta
TTAACCATGCTTATCTCCACATTCCATACATGTCAGGGTAGTGGAACCAGAACCAAGTACAGTCCTGACTGATGCATGAGCAGATATCACCTGAGATAACAACTACTACTGCCTGCCTCCTGTCTGCCTCCTGCCTGCCTCCTGCCTGCCTCCTGCCTGCCTCCTGCCTGCCTCCTGCCTGCCTCCTGCCTGCCTCCTGCCTGCCTGGAGTTAGATAAATACTGCTGGAGATATGAATGATTTGGCAGACAACAGGAAAAGAAAAGGGAGGGGGGAAGAGAGAGAGAGAAAGAGGAGAGAGTGGGACAAAGAGAGAGAGAGAGAGAGAGAGAAAGAGGAGAGAGAGAGAGAGAGAGAAAGAGGAGAGAGAGAGAGAGAAAAAAAAGAGAGAGAAAGAGGAGAGAGTGGGACAGAGAGAGAGAGAGAGAGAGAAAGAGGAGAGAGAGAGAGAGAAAAAAAAGAGAGAGAAAGAGGAGAGAGTGGGACAGAGAGAGAGAGTATACTTGGTGACATACTAGTAATGTCTTTAGTCTTCACAACTAGAGCAAAGAACCCCAATGTTTTCACACAGTGAGACACCAAAGACCCTTTCACAAAGTGAGCTGCAGTATTGTATAAGTTCACCCTGCCTGTAGTTAGGGCCAGCTTGGCCTCTTCACCTCCCTCCCTCCCTCCCTCCACTAGACCATCATCCCTATCTGTCCCTCGACTCGGCTGACTGACTGCTTCTTTCCTGGCTCAAGTGGCCCACTTTCTCTAATCTTACCACAACTGTTTGACATACATTGAGAGACAGAGAGGATTATTAGGAAGGCTTTTGGCCCTGACCCCAGTGTGTACACCCCACCAGTCTGATCAGGGACACGGTCATCAGTAGATAGAGGCTGTACACCACACCAGTCTGATCAGGGACACGGTCATCAGTAGATAGAGGCTGTACACCCCACCAGTCTGATCAGGGACACGGTCATCAGTAGATAGAGGCTGTACACCCCACCAGTCTGATCAGGGACACGGTCATCAGTAGATAGAGGTTGTACACCCCACCAGTCTGATCAGGGACACGGTCATCAGTAGATAGAGGCTGTACACCCCACCAGTCTGATCAGGGACACGGTCATCAGTAGATAGAGGCTGTACACCCCAGCCAGTCTGATCAGGGACACGGTCATCAGTAGATAGAGGCTGTACACCCCACCAGTCTGATCAGGGACACGGTCATCAGTAGATAGAGGCTGTACACCACACCAGTCTGATCAGGGACACGGTCATCAGTAGATAGAGGCTGTACACCCCACCAGTCTGATCAGGGACACGGTCATCAGTAGATAGAGGCTGTACACCCCACCAGTCTGATCAGGGACACGGTCATCAGTAGATAGAGGCTGTACACCCCACCAGTCTGATCAGGGACACGGTCATCAGTAGATAGAGGCTGTACACCCCACCAGTCTGATCAGGGACACGGTCATCAGTAGATAGAGGCTGTACACCCCACCAGTCTGATCAGGGACACGGTCATCAGTAGATAGAGGTTGTACACCCCACCAGTCTGATCAGGGACACGGTCATCAGTAGATAGAGGCTGTACACCCCACCAGTCTGATCAGGGACACGGTCATCAGTAGATAGAGGCTGTACACCCCAGCCAGTCTGATCAGGGACACGGTCATCAGTAGATAGAGGCTGTACACCCCACCAGTCTGATCAGGGACACGGTCATCAGTAGATAGAGGCTGTACACCACACCAGTCTGATCAGGGACACGGTCATCAGTAGATAGAGGCTGTACACCCCACCAGTCTGATCAGGGACACGGTCATCAGTAGATAGAGGCTGTACACCCCACCAGTCTGATCAGGGACACGGTCATCAGTAGATAGAGGCTGTACACCCCACCAGTCTGATCAGGGACACGGTCATCAGTAGATAGAGGCTGTACACCCCACCAGTCTGATCAGGGACACGGTCATCAGTAGATAGAGGCTGTACACCCCACCAGTCTGATCAGGGACACGGTCATCAGTAGATAGAGGCTGTACAACCCAGCCAGTCTGATCAGGGACACTGTCATCAGTAGATAGAGGCTGTACACCCCACCAGTCTGATCAGGGACACTGTCATCAGTAGATAGAGGCTGTACACCCCACCAGTCTGATCAGGGACACGGTCATCAGTAGATAGAGACTGTACAACCCACCAGTCTGATCAGGGACACGGTCATCAGTAGATAGAGGCTGTACACCCCACCAGTCTGATCAGGGACACGGTCATCAGTAGATAGAGGCTGTACACCCCACCAGTCTGATCAGGGACACGGTCATCAGTAGATAGAGGCTGTACACCCCACCAGTCTGATCAGGGACACGGTCATCAGCGTATCATCAGTAGTGTCTGTAGAGATAGAGCTGTAATACAAGATCACACAAACAACGGCTGGGACCATCATGCAGTTCACCAAGGCAATTTGCAAGTGACAGTAATACTTTTCAAATGATCTTTTTGAATGCATGACTGGACTGTATCCCAATACCATCCAGACCTATTGGTATAATACAATACAACAGAAGCTGTTACCATCCAGACCTATTGGTATAATACAATACAACAGAAGCTGTTACCATCCAGACCTATTGGTATAATACAATACAACAGAAGCTGTTACCATCCAGACCTATTGGTATAATACAATACAACAGAAGCTGCTACAGGAGAGAAAGGGGAACACTGATACAGACACATCCAAATGAAGGATGGCCATGTCTGTGTTAGTGGATCAGGAGCCCTGGTCCCAAGGTGGTAAACCAGCCCAGATAACAGGCCTCATCTGTCTGTGTTAGTGGATCAGGAGCCCTGGTCCCAAGGTGGTAAACCAGCCCAGATAACAGGCCTCATCTGTCTGTGTTAGTGGATCAGGAGCCCTGGTCCCAAGGTGGTAAACCGGCCCAGATAACAGGCCTCATCTGTCTGTGTTAGTGGATCAGGAGCCCTGTCCCCAAGGTGGCCAACCAGCCTAGATAACAGGCCTCATCTGTCTGTGTTAGTGGATCAGGAGCCCTGGTCCCAAGGTGGTAAACCGGCCCAGATAACAGGCCTCATCTGTCTGTGTTAGTGGATCAGGAGCCCTGTCCCCAAGGTGGCCAACCGGCCCAGATAACAGGCCTCATCTTCTCTGTGTTAGTGGATCAGGAAGCCCGGTTCAGATAATGTTTGTGGAGTAGGTCTACCGTGAACCAGATAAACAAGCGTTGCCGGTAACCCGTCTGGTCCTCAAGGCATGAGGGACGTCAACAGATTAGATCACTACAGATAACCCTAAACCCAGGAAATCAATTGGTCTGTCGGTGTTTAAAGTGCAGCCAAGCTGTGGCATTAAACCTTACCTTCGCTCTAACACACACACACACACACACACACCATGGGGCATTAAACCTTACCTTCGCTCTAACACACACACACACACACACACACACACACACACCATGGGGCATTAAACCTTACCTTCGCTCTAACGCACACACACACACGCACACACACACACACCGTGGGGCATTAATCCTTACCTTCGCTCTAACACACACACACACACACGCACACACACACACACCATGGGGCATTAAACCTTACCTTCGCTCTAACACACACACACACACACACACACACACACACACACACACACACACACACACACACACACACACACACACACACCATGGGGCATTAAACCCTTTACTTTCGCACTTCTGGTTAGAGGAAGATAAAACTACACAGGAAATGGAATTATGATGCTGGTCACATATTGGAATGGCTTTATGTTCAGGGATTTTCCTGCCATTGAAATCCTTTGGTGGGCCGCCTAAGCGTTTTTTGGGGGAAATACATGTTCAGGATGGAAAAACCTTTTCAGTGTAAACTTAAACAACTAAAACCAGATATAAAGTATGTAGAAAAGATAATGGAGCTATATATAAAAATAATAATAATCTTTGAGAACTAACAATCACCAAAATAAAAGCTAGACAGTCAGGGAGAATTCAAAAAAACAATGAATTCTGATATTATGTTTGAGCAAAATGTATAAAAATGCAGGAAACTAGCTTTAAAACGACAACATCTTCTCTCAGCTCCATGGAGAAACGTGTAGAATGTCCTCTACACCGCCAGGATGGGGGGCCTCTAAAATGTTCTCTGCACTGCCAGGATGGGGGCCTTTAAAATGTTCTCTACACCGCCAGGATGGGGACTCTAAAATTTTCTCTACACCGCCAGGATGGGGGCCTCTAAAATGTTCTATACACTGCCAGGATGGGGCTTTTAAAATGTTCTCTACACCGCCAGGATGGGGGCCTCTAAAATGTTCTATACATTGCCAGGATGGGGCTTCTAAAATTTTCTCTACACCGCCAGGATGGGGCCTCTAAAATGTTCTATACACTGCCAGGATGGGGTCTCTAAAATGTTCTATACACTGCCAGGATGGGTCTCTAAAATGTTCTCTACACTGCCAGGATGGGGCTTCTAAAATGTTCTCTACACCTCCAGGATGGGGCTTCTAAAATGTTCTCTACACAAGCCAGGATGGGGGCCTCTAAAATGTTCTCTACACTGCCAGGATGGGGCCTCTAAAATGTTCTCTACACTGCCAGGATGGGGGCCTCTAAAATGTTCTCTACAAATTAGCCCCACCGACCGTGCCCATTGCCACGCCAACCACCTAAGCCCCTTGTTGATCCAGAGAAAAGCCTGATGTTCCAGTAATCTAATCTACCTGCCTTTCAGACAGCTCTTGATCAATGATCTATTCTCAGTCAGTGCAGACAGGAGACTCTGCTGTAAAATGTTCTATTCGGAGAATGTCTGATACTAACCCAATGCTTGTTCTTATCTAAAAAGACACCAAATGAAAATAAAAAAACATTGCTCCAAGTAGGAGAATGTCCGGTAAACTATATTTTGCCATATATACCGGTATTGATACCTGGACTGTTTTCAGTTTTTTACTTTATCTTACATGACGGTATTTCAATGTTTGGATTGTTCAATGTAATATAAATGCAATAATGCAGTGATTAAACTGGAAAAATGATGGCAATCGTCCGTTCTGACTACCAGTCTGGGCTGGAGGTAGCCTAGTGGTTAAGAGTGTTGGGTCAGTTACCGAAAGGTCACTGGTTCAAATCCCTGAACTAGGTGAAAAATCTGTCGATGTGCCCTTGAGCAAGGCACTTAACCCTAATTGTTCCTGTAAGTGGCTCTGGATAAGAGCATCTGCTAAATGACTGAACTGTAGTAAGAAAATGATAACAGTTAGAAACGACTAATTTGCTAGCAAGAGCGTCGGGTGCGAAGATTTGTTTTGCCGTGAATAGTGCCTGTGGGGCAGCGCTTGCAAGTGTACTTTTTTGCCATGAATCTTGCCTGTGAAGCTGTGCCGGTACCCTGTAGCTCAGTTGGTAGAGCATGGTGTTTGCAACACCAGGGTTGTGGGTTTGATTCCCACGGGGGGCCAGCACAGAAAAAAAAATGTATGAAATTGTATGAAATGTATGCATTCACTACTGTAAGTCGCTCTGGATAAGAGCGTCTGCTAAATGACGTAAATGTAAATGTAAAGCACCGTAGAAAATCAGCACAGTGCCCCCTTGTGGAGAAAGTAAGAACTGCCATTGAATCTATTGAAAATGTCTGGTTACAGAGGAGAATAATTATTCTGATAAAAAGGAAAATTACTTTTTTTCACAAAATAGAGGCATATAAAGACAAAACAAAATGTGGTGGCAGTGTGGAAATGATAACAAAAGAGTGAAGGAAATTCAGAAATGTATGAAAATGCTGAAAATTATTTTGGGGTTGAAGTTTGATTGAATAGTAGAAAACAAATCAGAAGAGAGAATGACCAATTAAAACCACTCAGAATGTTTCTGGTACCACCCTGGGGACAGGCACTACTCATAAAGCATATCTGTAACTTTTAATTATTCAAAAAACATCAAAATACCGCCAAATATATCTGTCCATATGGCCCAGCTCCAGCTCCAAGTGGATTGTCCCAAATACACAATACCTGGATTACAGCAGGAGTAACATAGAGCCGTCTATTGCCTAATACTGTGTCAGGACAGGTTCGTTTACAGTTTAACAGACATTTGGGGACAACCCGTCTGTTTAGTAGAAAACATTGTTGACAATGTGGGGGGGGTGGAAGTAGAAAGCATCTCTGGCCAATAAAAACACTGGAAGAGAAGGGGGGCGAAATCTGTGTTGTAAAATCAATCCCTTTATCAGTCCCAGTCCCAAATGACACCCTATTCCCTTTATAGTGCACTACTTTTGGTCAAAGTTAGTGCACTATATAGGGAATAGGGTGCCATTTTGGGTCCATGCAAACACATTTCCAGGAGAAGTGTCTGATTTGTCTTGGCCAACAGCAAGTCCAGCTCCCATCCCACGCAACCAAACACGTCTCCACTTGTCAGTCCTCAGTCCTCTCTGACATTATCTTGACAGGCCTTCCCACAAACAAACCTCTCTGTTCTGCACAACAACACACTGCACAACCAGCTTTTGTGTGTGTGTGTGTGTGTGTGTGTGTGTGTGTGTGTGTGTGTCCTAAATGTGCTCATTTCCCCCTCTGCGTCGTCCTGGGAACAGGTTCAGAAGCTGTTATCACACTTTACTACCATCATTACAGACAGTGATGTACCAGTGTTGACAGGCCTGTCACCTGGTCCGTTACTGTTAGAGACAGTGATGTACCAGTGTTGACAGGCCTGTCACCTGGTCCGTTACTGTTAGAGACAGTGATGTACCAGTGTTGACAGGCCTGTCACCTGGTCTGTTACTGTTAGAGACAGTGATGTACCAGTGTTGACAGGCCTGTCACCTGGTCTGTTACTGTTAGAGACAGTGATGTACCAGTGTTGACAGGCCTGTCACCTGGTCTGTTACTGTTAGAGACAGTGATGTACCAGTGTTGACAGGCCTGTCACCTGGTCCGTTACTGTTAGAGCCAGACTGGAGTCAGGTTTGTGGTAATGACAGGATGTTAAAGCTTCCTCAGTCACAACAACTGATTATGTCAGAGGAGCCATGACCTCCTCACATCTAACCATTCATGACAGCTTATGGAGACTAGAGTCAGTGAGACCACAGAAGACCACACTAAGTCTGACTGACAGGCTGAAACAAGCTCGAACTTCTCAATAAAACGTGCAAGAAAGTTTCCTGCTAAACTGGAAATGCAGGATCACTAAAGTTAATATTGAATGGTAACACCCTAAAGGCCCCAGACAGACAGGCAGAGAGATGAGGCCTCCTTGTGACTGCAGGGGGGAGAAATGGGTTTCCAAGCAACCACCTCTTAAAGACCTGACACTCCCCTCCTCTCCCTCTCTCCTCTGTCTGTGTCTCGCTCTCCTCTCTCTTTTATCCATTATCCGTGCCCTGTCCTTGAGAGTGTAACCTGCACAGAGAGTTCTGTAGATTAGAGACAACAGCCAGGCCTGGTTGTGTGGCTAGCCTGCTGTGCAAACACTTGGCGTTGCCAGAACTGCGACCAGCTAAAGCACACAAGGCGAGGCCACCTTGAGAGAAAAGACTGAACCTATTACATAACACCTGTTAGAAGGTCAAAGTCAAAGGAAAACACCTGTTAGAACAGAGAAAATATCTATTCAGAAAAGTAACAGGCCTAATGGGAAAAATAGCTGGCAATGTCCAAGACAAGCATTGCATCATTGGCAACATCTACAATGTCTATGAACTACAAACCGCCTTACTATGAACTATAAACAGCCTTACTATGAACTATAAACAGCCATACTATGAACTATAAACAGCCTTACTATGAACTATAAACAGCCTTACTATGAACTATAAACAGCCTTACTATGAACTATAAACCGCCTTATTATGAACTATAAACAGCCATACTATGAACTACAAACCGCCTTATTATGAACTATAAACAGCCTTACTATGAACTATAAACAGCCTTACTATGAACTATAAACCGCCTTATTATGAACTATAAACAGCCATACTATGAACTACAAACCGCCTTACTATGAACTATAAACAGCCTTACTATGAACTATAAACAGCCATACTATGAACTACAAACCGCCTTATTATGAACTATAAACAGCCTTACTATGAACTATAAACCGCCTTATTATGAACTATAAACAGCCTTACTATGAACTATAAACAGCCTTACTATGAACTATAAACAGCCTTACTATGAACTATGAACAGCCTTACTATGAACTATAAACAGCCTTACTATGAACTATGCACAGCCTTACTATGAACTATTAACAGCCTTACTATGAACTATAAACAGCCTTACTATGAACTATAAACAGCCTTACTATGAACTATAAACAGCCTTACTATGAACTATAAACAGCCTTACTATGAACTATAAACAGCCTTACTATGAACTATAAACAGCCTTACTATGAACTATAAACAGCCTTACTATGAACAGACCATCAAATACAGAACACAAGCTACAGTATGACTGAACACAAGCTACAGTATGACAGAACACAAGCTACAGTATGACAGAACACAAGCTACAGTATGACAGAACACAAGCTACAGTATGACTGAACACAAGCTACAGTATGACAGAACACAAGCTACAGTATGACAGAACACAAGCTACAGTACGACAGAACACAAGCTACAGTATGTCAGAACACAAGCTACAGTATGACAGAACACAAGCTACAGTATGACAGAACACAAGCCACAGTATGATAGAACACAAGCTACAGTATGACTGAACACAAGCTACAGTATGTCAGAACACAAGCTACGTGACACACATTTTAAATAATTTTTAAATCCATTTTAAATAAATAAGAGTGCTTTGAATTGTGATGTCATTGTTATTCATGCGACATGAATTGCTCGCGCTGCAGCCACAAGAGTCCATCTGGGTCTAATGTTTCAACCAAAACAAGTTTGAAAGAAAATATAGGACTGCCCTTTGGATCACGACACGGTATCATTTGGGAGGCTTTCTGGACATGCAATTGAAAGGGTTTTAAAGAACTAGTTGAAGAAATACAGACAGATGTCGACATATCAAAAGGCCCTGATAAGTTGTTAAATATATTCCTGGGTATTTCTATGCTAATATATTATAAGGCAGAAAACTGAATGCTCTGCTGCTTCACCACTAAATCTACCAAATGGTGTAAGTTAATAGTTAATACATCCTGAACAGAGAGAGAGAGAGAGAGAGAGAGAGAGAGAGACAGAGAGACAGAGAGAGGAGAGAGAGGAGAGAGACAGAGAGGAGAGAGAGAGAGAGAGAGAGAGAGAGAAGAGAAAGAGAGAGAGAAAGAGAGAGAGAGAGAGAAAGAGAGCGAGAGAGAGAGAGAGAGAGAAAGAGAGCGAGAGCGAGAGAGATAGAAAACGAGAGATTGCCTTGTGGTAAATCGGCCTGGTTCTCCTTCGTGTATGTTTGGCCTATTAAACTGTTAATTGCTGGTCCCACTGGCCTGGCCTGGGGTTCCCATAGTGAACAGATGAACAGAAGCCTCATTGAGAGAACCAGGGCAGGGCAGGGCAGGGCAGGGCAGGGCAGGGCAGGGCAGGGGCTAGGGTAGGGTAGGGTAGGGTGGTGAGGACAGAGCCTCTCCTATCCATGTGAATGTGTGGAACATGGACCAGTACAATGACCTACCAGACCAGTTCTCATTTCCAATGGTCCTCACCCTGACCTCTACCCTGGGTGTCCTGGCCTCTACCCTGGGTGTCCTGACCTTTACCCTGCGTGTCCTGGCCTCTACCCAGCGTGTCCTGTCCTCTACCCTGGGTGTCCTGACCTCTACCCTGCGTGTCCTGTCCTCTACCCTGGGTGTCCTGGCCTCTACCCTGGGTGTCCTGGCCTCTACCCTGTGTGTCCTGGCCTCTACCCTGGGAGTCCTGGTCTCTACCCTGGGTGTCCTGGCCTCTACCCTGTGTGTCCTGGCCTCTGGCCTCTACCCTGGGTGTCCTGGCCTCTACCCTGGTGTCCTGACCTCTACCCTGCGTGTCCTGGCCTCTACCCTGGGTGTCCTGACCTCTACCCTGGGTGTCCTGGCATCTACCCTGGGTGTCCTGGCCTCTACCCTGCGTGTCCTGACCTCTACCCTGGGTGTCCTGAACTTTACCCTGGGTGTCCTGATCTCTACCCTGGGTGTCCTGGCCTCTACCCTGCGTGTCCTGGCCTCTACCCTGGGTGTCCTGGCCTCTACCCTGGGTGTCCTGGCCTCTACCCTGGGTGTCCTGGCCTCTACCCTGGGTGTCCTGGTCTCTACCCTGGGTGTCCTGGCCTCTACCCTGTGTGTCCTGGTCTCTGGCCTCTACCTGGGTGTCCTGGCCTCTACCTGGGTGTCCTGGCCTCTACCCTGGGTGTCCTGGCCTCTACCCTGCGTGTCCTGACCTCTACCCTGGGTGTACTGACCTTTACCCTGGGTGTCCTGATCTCTACCCTGGGTGTCCTGGCCTCTACCCTGCGTGTCCTGGTCTCTACCCTGGGTGTCCTGGCCTCTACCCTGGGTGTCCTGGCCTCTACCCTGTGTGTCCTGGCCTCTACCCTGGGTGTCCTGGTCTCTACCCTGGTGTCCTGGCCTCTACCCTGTGTGTCCTGGCCTCTGGCCTCTACCCTAGGTTCCTGGCCTCTACCCTGGGTGTCCTGGCCTCTACCCTGGGTGTCCTGGCCTCTACCCTGCGTGTCCTGGCCTCTACCCTGGGTGTCCTGACCTCTACCCTGGGTGTCCTGTCCTCTACCCTGGGTGTCCTGGCCTCTACCCTGCGTGTCCTGACCTCTACCCTGGGTGTCCTGACCTTTACCCTGGGTGTCCTGAGCTCTACCCGGGTGTCCTGGCCTCTACCCTGCGTGTCCTGGCCTCTACCCTGGGTGTCCTGGCCTCTACCCTGGGTGTCCTGGCCTCTACCCTGCGTGTCCTGGCCTCTACCCTGGGTGTCCTGGCCTCTACCCTGCGTGTCCTGGCCTCTACCCTGGGGGTCTGGCCTCTACCCTGCGTGTTCCTGGCCTCTACCCTGGGTGTCCTGGCCCTCTACCCTGCGTGTCCTGGCCTCTACCCTGGGTGTCCTGGCCTCTAACCTGCGTGTCCTGGCCTCTACCCTGCGTGTTCCTGGCCTCTACCCTGGGTGTCCTGGCCTCTACCCTGGGTGTCCTGGCCTCTACCCTGGGTGTCCTGGCCTCTAACCCCTGGGTGTCCCTGGCCTCTACCCTGCGTGTCCTGGGTCCTGGCCTCTACCTGGGTGTCCTGGCCTCTACCCTGGTGTCCTTGCCTCTACCCTGGTGTCCTGGCCTCTACCCTGGGTGTCCTGGCCTCTACCCTGGGTGTCCTGGCCTCTACCTGGGTGTCCTGGCCTCTACCCTGGGGGTCCTTGACTCTACCTGCTAGTGCTTCTTTCTATTGCAGACCCTCTTAGCAAGACAGAGAGTAGATCATCTTGTCAAGACAGAGTAGATCATCTTGTCAAGACATAGAGTAGATCATCTTCGCTGCCCGCACCCGCCAGCCCGACTAGCATCACTACTCTGGACGGTTCTGACCTAGAATACGTGGACAACTACAAATACCTAGGTGTCTGCCTAGACTGTAAACTCTCCTTCTAGACTCATATCAAACATCTCCAATCCAAAATCAAATCTAGAATCGGCTTTCTATTTCGCAACAAAGCCTCTTTCACTCACGCCCGCCCAAACATACCCTCGTAAAACTGACCATCCTACCGATCCTCAACTTCGGTGATGTCATCTACAAAATAGCTTCCAATACTCTACTCAGCAAACTGGATGCAGTCTATCACAGTGCGATCCGTTTTGTTACCAAGCGCCTTATACTACCCACCACTGCGACCTGTATGGTCTAGTCGGCTGGCCCTCGCTACATATCATCGCCAGACCCACTGGCTCCAGGTCATATACAAGTCTATGCTAGGTAAAGCTCCGCCTTTTCTCAGCTCACTGGTCACCATAACAACACTCACCCGTAGCATGCGCTCCAGCAGGTACATTGCACTGGTCATCCCCTAAGTCAACACCTCCTTTGGCCGCCTTTCCTTCCAGTTCTCTGCTGTCAGTGACTGGAACGAATTGCAAAAATCGCTGAAGCTGGAGACTTACATTTCCCTCACTAACTTTAAACATCAGCTAACCGATCGCTGCAGGTGTGTACATAGTCATCTGTAAATAGCCCACCCATCTACCTACCTATCCCCATATTGTTTTTATTTACTTTGCTGCTCTTTACAGACCAGTATCACTACTTACACATCATCATCTGCTCATCTATCACTCCAGTGTTAATCTGCTAAATTGTAATTACTTTGCTACTATGGCCTATTTATTGCCTTACTCCTCACGCCATTTGCACCACACTGTATATAGTCTTTCTTTTTTTCTATTGTGTTATTGACTACGCTTGTTTATTCCATGTAACACTGTGTTGTTGTTTCTGTCGCACTGCTTTGCTTTATCTTGGCCAGGTCGCAGTTGTAAATGAGAACTTGTTCTCAACTAGCCTACCTGGTTAAATAAAGGTAAAATAAAAAAATACAAAATTAAAATTATTGTCAAGACAGAGAGTAGATCATCTTGTCAAGACAGAGAGTAGATCATCTTGTCAAGACATAGAGTAGATCATCTTGTCAAGACAGAGAGTAGATCATCTTGTCAAGACAGAGAGTAGATCATCTTGTCAAGACAGAGAGTAGATCATCTTGTCAAGACAGAGAGTAGATCATCTTAGCAAGACAGAGAGTAGATCATCTTAGCGAGACAGAGAGTAGATCATCTTAGCGAGACATAGAGTAGACCATCTTGTCAAGACAGAGAGTAGATCATCTTGTCAAGACAGAGAGTAGATCATCTTGTCTCTGTCCTTAGATAGGAGTTGTCCTAGTTGTAGATTTGGGAAGGAGGAAAAGCTCACCTCAGATGTTACTAGCCTAAGGGCTGTTCCTAAAGAACTGAGATGCACTTGGTTCCAATACCAAACCAAACAAGCTTAACAACAACAGTGGACGTATTGGCAGTACACAGTGCAGCCAGTAATGATGCTGCTAAATTAGATGTTACCGTCATGTAGACTCAATAAACGTCTCTTTCAGAGTAGTCAGCCCTCGAGGCGGGGAAACGCTTTCCAATAACTACAAAACAGATGCATGGAGAACACACTGTGACTGCATCCCAAATGACACTTTAGTCCCTTTATAGTGCACTACCTTTGACCAGGGTCCGTAGGGCTCTGGTTAAAAGTAGTCCACTGTATAGGGAATAAGGTGCCATAGAAATAGGGGGCCATTTGTAACACACCCGGTGACTGTGGTGGAAGGTCAGGGAGAAAGTACAGCGTCTCGCCTGCTAAATGAAAACAAGGTGATTACCTTCTTTCACACCAACTAGTCAGTTGTTAAAAAAAAAAAAAGGCCTGCGATGAAATAAGTTCTTCAGGCTTCAAGGTTCACTAACGGGCCATTGGTCGCCTCATATTACGATTTCGAATTGGTCTACGGTCCATGTTACCATGAACTCTTGGGAACCCTGGTTGATCTAACAGAACCCTATTACACGTTCTTTGAGAACACTTTTAGAAGTAAGGGGAGGTTCTGACTACGGCATAAAAAGAAAGAACAAAGAACAAAGTTCGTGAAACAATTGCCTTGTTCTTCTTGTGGCTTTCCGGCAGACTAGACGCTTCTGAGTGTACTGCTGCCACGCGCAGGTCAAAACGGATCCCATATCCCAGAGACTTGGAGACTGTTTTGCCTTCAGCTGTGAGACTGGCTTCCTGTCTGTGGTGCCAGTCGAGGTCAGCTATGAGGCTGGCTTCCTGTCTGTGGTGCCAGTCGAGGTCCACTGGAGGCTGGCTTCCTGTCTGTGGTGCTAGTCGAGGCAGATAAGGATAAACTAGGAAGCTACCAGAAGAACTGTGTGATCAGCGTTAGCCAGTGTTTGACAAGAGAAGATTGAAGGCTAGCTACTGTTTCTAGGGTGGAGGCCATTCTCTATCAGCTTGATTACAGTGGGAAAGCGACATAGAAACATTTATAAACTGATTTATAAAAGGAGAAGCATATTAAAAACAACAGTAAAGTTTGCTCTTCATTAAAAACCATTGATTCAATTTTTCTAGCATTTTATCAAGGGAAAACATTTAACAATGTTCTTTGTTTCCCTTCTCTGAAAAAAAAGACTTGTATTGCTGGTTGTTTTCTGAGCTATGCTTTCTAGAACTGTAGGACAAAGATGGATCTGTCCCCAGCACCGAGTCCTCCAAACTTCCAGCAGACGTCCTTTCTCCATGACGGACTGACTGGCCTGATGAAAATAGACCAGGAAAACCACAAGCATTGGAGAGTTTGACGGAGCTAGCCGGAGCGTTCGGGCCTTCCAACAGTGCACGCTCCTGTTCAGCCTAGACAACTAGCTGGACAATGTAGTCATACACATGACCAACGGCCTGTTTCACTAGTCCCTCAGCAACCACGGCTCGGACTGTGCTGACATGGCTAAAAACAGACACAGTCTCTGTAATGATGAATCTCATGTACATACAGAAGACTGATTGAGCCTTGTGCTTGCAGTCTTCCCTTACCAGGTGGACTGGGACTGAGTGAGATGATACTTGCCTTTTCCATAGGGACATGAACCCCCCCCCCCCCCCCCAGCTAACAACAACGTTCCTACAACTTTAGAGAATGTTCCTTTTAACCTACCATGTTAATGCTCCTAACCTGCTGTGTTAATGCTTCCTAACCTGCTGTTAATGCTCCTAACCTGCTGTGTTTAATGCGCCTAAACCTGCTGCTATGTTAATGCTCCTAACCTGCTGTGTTAATGCTCCTAACCTGCTATGTTAATGCTCCTAACCTGCTATGTTAATGCTCCTAACCTGCTGTGTTAATGCTCCTAACCTGCTATGTTAATGCTCCTAACCTGCTGTGTTAATGCTCCTAACCTGCTGTGTTAATGCTCCTAACCTGCTGTGTTAATGCTCCTAACCTGCTGTGTTAATGCTCCTAACCTGCTCCTAACCTGATGTGTTAATGCTCCTAACCTGATGTGTTAATGCTCCTAACCTGCTATGTTAATGTCCTAACCTGCTGTGTTAATGCTCCTAACCTGTTATGTTAATGCTCCTAACCTGATGTGTTAATGCTCCAAACCTGCTGTGTTAATGCTCCTAACCTGCTGTGTTAATGCTCCTATCCTGCTGTGTTAATGCCGCTAACCTGCTGTGTTAATGCCGCTAACCTGCTGTGTTAATGCTCCTAACCTGCTGTGTTAATGCTCCTAACCTGCTGTGTTAATGCTCCTAACCTGCTGTGTTAATGCTCCTAACCTGCTCCTAACCTGCTATGTTAATGCTCCTAACCTGATGTGTTAATGCTCCTAACCTGCTATGTTAATGTCCTAACCTGCTGTGTTAATGCTCCTAACCTGTTATGTTAATGCTCCTAACCTGCTGTGTTAATGCTCCTAACCTGTTATGTTAATGCTCCTAACCTGCTGTGTTAATGCTCCTAACCTGCTGTGTTAATGCTCCTAACTTGATGTGTTAATGCGCCTAATCTGCTGTGTTAATGCCCCTAACCTGCTGTGTTAATGCTCCTAACCTGATGTGTTAATGCTCCTAACCTGCTATGTTAATGTCCTAACCTGCTGTGTTAATGCTCCTAACCTGCTATGTTAATGCTCCTAACCTGCTGTGTTAATGCTCCTAACCTGCTATGTTAATGCTCCTAACCTGATGTGTTAATGCTCCTAACCTGCTATGTCAATGCTCCTAACCTGCTATGTCAATGCTCCTAACCTGCTGTGTTAATGCTCCTAACCTGCTGTGTTAATGCTACTAACCTACTATGTTAATGCTCCTAACCTGCTGTGTTAATGCTCCTAACCTGCTGTGTTAATGCTCCTAACTTGCTGTGTTAATGCTCCTAACCTACTATGTTAATGCTCCTAACCTGCTGTGTTAATGCTCCTAACCTGCTATGTTAATGCTCCTAACCTGCACCTAACCTGCTGTGTTAATGCTCCTAACCTGCTCCTAACCTGCTATGTTAATGCTCCTAACCTGCTGTGTTAATGCTCCTAACCTGCTGTGTTAATGCTCCTAACCTGCTATGTTAATGCTCCTAACCTGCTGTGTTAATGCTCCTAACCTGCTGTGTTAATGCTCCTAACCTGATGTGTTAATGCTCCTAACCTGCTATGTTAATGTCCTAACCTGCTGTGTTAATGCTCCTAACCTGTTATGTTAATGCTCCTAACCTGCTGTGTTAATGCCGCTAACCTGCTGTGTTAATGCTCCTAACCTGCTGTGTTAATGCTCCTAACCTGCTGTGTTAATGCTCCTAACCAGCTGTGTTAATGCTCCTAACCTGCTCCTAACCTGCTATGTTAATGCTCCTAACCTGATGTGTTAATGCTCCTAACCTGCTATGTTAATGTCCTAACCTGCTGTGTTAATGCTCCTAACCTGTTATGTTAATGCTCCTAACCTGCTGTGTTAATGCTCCTAACCTGCTGTGTTAATGCTCCTAACTTGATGTGTTAATGCGCCTAATCTGCTGTGTTAATGCCCCTAACCTGCTGTGTTAATGCTCCTAACCTGATGTGTTAATGCTCCTAACCTGCTATGTTAATGTCCTAACCTGCTGTGTTAATGCTCCTAACCTGCTATGTTAATGCTCCTAACCTGCTGTGTTAATGCTCCTAACCTGCTATGTTAATGCTCCTAACCTGATGTGTTAATGCTCCTAACCTGCTATGTCAATGCTCCTAACCTGCTATGTCAATGCTCCTAACCTGCTGTGTTAATGCTCCTAACCTGCTGTGTTAATGCTCCTAACCTACTATGTTAATGCTCCTAACCTGCTGTGTTAATGCTCCTAACCTGCTGTGTTAATGCTCCTAACTTGCTGTGTTAATGCTCCTAACCTACTATGTTAATGCTCCTAACCTGCTGTGTTAATGCTCCTAACCTGCTATGTTAATGCTCCTAACCTGCACCTAACCTGCTGTGTTTGCTCCTAACCTGCTCCTAACCTGCTATGTTAATGCTCCTAACCTGCTGTGTTAATGCTCCTAACCTGCTGTGTTAATGCTGCTAACCTGCTATGTTAATGCTCCTAACCTGCTGTGTTAATGCTCCTAACCTGCTGTGTTAATGCTCCTAACCTGCTGTGTTAATGCTCCTAACCTGCTCCTAACCTGCTGTGTTAATGCTCCTAACCTGCTCCTAACCTGCTATGTTAATGCTCCTAACCTGCTGTGTTAATGCTCCTAACCTGCTGTGTTAATGCTCCTAACCTGTTATGTTAATGCTCCTAACCTGCTGTGTTAATGCTCCTAACCTGCTGTGTTAATGCTCCTAACTTGATGTGTTAATGCGCCTAATCTGCTGTGTTAATGCCCCTAACCTGCTGTGTTAATGCTCCTAACCTGATGTGTTAATGCTCCTAACCTGCTATGTTAATGTCCTAACCTGCTGTGTTAATGCTCCTAACCTGCTATGTTAATGCTCCTAACCTGCTGTGTTAATGCTCCTAACCTGCTATGTTAATGCTCCTAACCTGATGTGTTAATGCTCCTAACCTGCTATGTCAATGCTCCTAACCTGCTATGTCAATGCTCCTAACCTGCTGTGTTAATGCTCCTAACCTGCAGTGTTAATGCTCCTAACCTGCTGTGTTAATGCTCCTAACCTGCTGTGTTAATGCTCCTAACCTGCTGTGTTACTGCTCCTAACCTGCTGTGTTAATGCTCCTAACCTGCTGCGAATTCTCCCAACCTGCTATGAAAAAGTCTCTTCGGTATGGAAGTGGTGTGAAAGACTGTTTCCTGCCTCACTATACCGGCCCAGTAAGTACATAACCTATTGATATCCCTTATTGGGACAGGGGCTAGGGTGTTGGTCATTGTTGCTGGGGGGGGTCCCAGACCCACTAGGGGAATCACCCTACTCTCACATTCTAAACAATATATGTTCATTTCATTATTTTGGCAACAGTTACAACACCCCTATCTGATCTCTGGTCAGACTTGAATGTTTGTACAAACTGTTTATCTGAGCCAAAACATGAATACCGAAGTTACACAACAGTGGCTGATGTTCGTCCGAACTGAAACTGAAGGTCACGATAAACGCTTATTGGCATTCATAAACTTCTCTTCAAACTTCACATCTTTCTCCCTCTGAAACTCCAATAAAATATACTGTATTTTTTGGGTGAAAAGGCAACAGGTTTGTCAAACAAAACCCATTTCAGTAGATAACACACAGTCAATCGCTGGTGTTTTATTTTTGGCTTGCAGTTTGAATTTCATCTCCTGTGTTATGATGCTAACAGTTGAAGTGGATTAGTGCAATGGTAAGACAGAGGCCCAGTTCAAGCAGTCTAATGTTGTTTACAGTAAGCATGTCACTTGATACTTCAGACCAGTACAGTCCTCCTCCTCTCTCCTAGGACCCTGAATCATTCTTCCTCCATCAGTCACTCAGACTCATCTCAACTGAATTTTTTATTTTATTGTATTTGACCTTTATTTAACCAGGCAAGTCAGTTAAGAACAAATTCTTATTTTCAATGACATCCTAGGAACAGAGGGTTAACTGCCTTGTTCAGGGGCAGAACGACAGAATTTTACCTTGTCAGCTCGGGGATTCGATCTTGCAACCTATTGGTTACTAGTCCAACGCTCTGACCACTCAACTGAATTAAGCTGCTAAATTAAAAGGCTAATTGACATAGCGGATCTGAACCTGTATCTTTTATATGTAATGAGTCTTCATGTTGAGATGAAGGTTTATAGGTCCAATGCAGACGTTTTTTTTAATCTCAATTATTTCTGGGGAACACTCTTTCTTATTGGTCTATTAACTAATT
Source organism: Salmo trutta (assembly GCF_901001165.1). NCBI lineage: Eukaryota > Metazoa > Chordata > Actinopteri > Salmoniformes > Salmonidae > Salmo > Salmo trutta. Next base: position 36,428 of record NW_021823451.1, read on the forward strand.
TACCACCTGGTTAAAAACTCCCAAGCTCCATCCCACCAAAACAGGCTGAAATCTCAGACGGCCTTTTCAAATAACTCTTACACTAAAAGGGCATTATCATAATTTTCATTATTGCACAGTATTATTCCAACCTCATAGTGTGTAAATATATATAAAACACAGGAAAAATCACGTTTTTGACTGCACTGGGCCTTTAACACAGGACTAAACACATTTCATGTTAGCTAGGCCAGTAGCTGCTAGGCCAGTAGCTGCTAGGCCAGTAGCTGCTAGGCCAGTAGCTGCTAGGCCAGTAGCTGCTAGGCCAGTAGCTGCTAGGCCAGTAGCTGCTAGGCCAGTAGCTGCTAGGCCAGTAGCTGCTAGGCCAGTAGCTGCTAGGCCAGTAGCTGCTAGGCCAGTAGCTGCTAGGCCAGTAGCTGCTAGGCCAGTAGCTGCTAGGCCAGTAGCTGCTAGGCCAGTAGCTGCTAGGCCAGTAGCTGCTAGGCCAGTAGCTGCTAGGCCAGTAGCTGCTAGGCCAGTAGCTGCTAGGCCAGTAGCTGCTAGGCCAGTAGCTGCTAGGCCAGTAGCTGCTAGGCCAGTAGCTGCTAGGCCAGTAGCTGCTAGGCCAGTAGCTGCTAGGCCAGTAGCTGCTAGGCCAGTAGCTGCTAGGCCAGTAGCTGCTAGGCCAGTAGCTGCTAGGCCAGTAGCTGCTAGGCCAGTAGCTGCTAGGCCAGTAGCTGCTAGGCCAGTAGCTGCTAGGCCAGTAGCTGCTAGGCCAGTAGCTGCTAGGCCAGTAGCTGCTAGGCCAGTAGCTGCTAGGCCAGTAGCTGCTAGGCCAGTAGCTGCTAGGCCAGTAGCTGCTAGGCCAGTAGCTGCTAGGCCAGTAGCTGCTAGGCCAGTAGCTGCGATCGTAAACTGAAGACTGGAATTTAACTTGCAATGCATTTGAGTTACAGAGATAAAGTGAAAAGGCAAATAGCTATGCAAAGCAAACAGAGAGTAGTAGGTTAAATACATATGAGGTGAGAGAGCAGCAGCTGAATCATGTTATAAAACACAATAACCTCCACATCAGCAGGTTCACAAATACTGCTGGATCATTTTCAGAGACGGGGTGGAAAGATGCAGGTTCCACCAGCCAGCCAGTCGGCCAGCCACACTCAGCTAGCCAGCCATCCAACCAGTGAGCCAGCCAGTCGGCCAGCCAGTCGGCCAGCCAGTCGGCCAGCCAGCCAGTCACTAGCTTAGCCAGCCATCCAACCAGTCAGCCGGCCAGTCGGCCAGCCAGTCGGCCAGCCAGTCGGCCAGCCAGTCGGCCAGCCAGTCGGCCAGCCAGTCGGCCAGCCAGTCGGCCAGCCAGTCGGCCAGCCAGTCGGCCAGCCAGTCGGCCAGCCAGCCAGTTACTTAGCTAGCCAGCCATCCAATCAGTCAGCCAGCCAGTCGGCCAGCCAGCCAGTCGGCCAGCCAGTCAGCCAGCCAGTCGGCCAGTCAGCCAGCCAGCCGGCCGGCCGGCCAGCCAGTCGGCCAGCCAGTCGGCCAGTCAGCCAGCCAGTCGGCCAGTCAGCCAGCCAGTCGGCCAGCCAGTCAGATCTGTAACAGCAGCAGGCAGGTCTGAGAGAGACAGACGTGTCCAGACTCATACAGAGCTACTGAGTGCTGACAGAGGCACGGTGATAATTACACAGATATTTGTCTCGGGTCCTGCATGGACACTTGTTAACGCAACACACACTACAACATGGTTCTATTTAAACTCACTAATGTCATTATGTAGACCTGCGTATTTACTAGTCCTGAGGGCTGGGGAGGGGAGTATTTCATGACAACAACATTAAGGATTAGAAAGATAATAAAGGGAACTGAACTAATTATGATAATCTGTGAAATTACAGACTAACAAAGTGAATTGAACTGAACTAATTAAGATAATCTGTGAAATTACAGGCTAATAAAGTGAATTGAACTGAACTAATTATGATAATCTATGAAATTACAGACTAATAAAGTGAATTGAACTGAACTAATTATGATAATCTATGAAATTACAGACTAACAAAGTGAATTGAACTGAACTAATTATGATAATCTATGAAATTACAGACTAATAAAGTGAACTGAACTGAACTAATTAAGATAATCTATGAAATTACAGACTAATAAAGTGAACTGAACTGAACTAATTAAGATAATCTATGAAATTACAGGCTAATAAAGTGAATTGAACTGAACTAATTATGATAATCTATGAAATTACAGACTAATAAAGTGAATTGAACTGAACTAATTAAGATAATCTATGAAATTACAGGCTAATAAAGTGAATTGAACTGAACTAATTATGATAATCTATGAAATTACAGACTAATAAAGTGAATTGAACTGAACTAATTATGATAATCTATGAAATTACAGGCTAATAAAGTGAATTGAACTGAACTAATTATGATCATCTATGAAATTACAGGCTAATAAAGTGAATTGAACTGAACTAATTATGATAATCTGTGAAATTACAGGCTAATAAAGTGAATTGAACTGAACTAATTAAGATAATCTGTGAAATTACAGGCTAATAAAGTGAATTGAACTGAACTAATTATGATAATCTATGAAATTACAGACTAATAAAGTGAATTGAACTGAACTAATTATGATAATCTATGAAATTACAGGCTAATAAAGTGAATTGAACTGAACTAATTATGATAATCTATGAAATTACAGGCTAATAAAGTGAATTGAACTGAACTAATTATGATAATCTATGAAATTACAGACTAATAAAGTGAATTGAACTGAACTAATTAAGATAATCTATGAAATTACAGGCTAATAAAGTGAATTGAACTGAACTAATTAAGATAATCTATGAAATTACAGACTAATAAAGTGAATTGAACTGAACTAATTATGATAATCTATGAAATTACAGACTAATAAAGTGAATTGAACTGAACTAATTATGATAATCTATGAAATTACAGACTAATAAAGTGAATTGAACTGAACTAATTATGATAATCTATGAAATTACAGGCTAATAAAGTGAATTGAACTGAACTAATTAAGATAATCTATGAAATTACAGACTAATAAAGTGAATTGAACTGAACTAATTATGATAATCTATGAAATTACAGACTAATAAAGTGAATTGAACTGAACTAATTATGATAATCTGTGAAATTACAGGCTAATAAAGTGAATTGAACTGAACTAATTAAGATAATCTGTGAAATTACAGGCTAATAAAGTGAATTGAACTGAACTAATTAAGATAATCTATGAAATTACAGACTAATAAAGTGAACTGAACTGAACTAATTAAGATAATCTATGAAATTACAGGCTAATAAAGTGAATTGAACTGAACTAATTATGATAATCTATGAAATTACAGACTAATAAAGTGAATTGAACTGAACTAATTAAGATAATCTATGAAATTACAGGCTAATAAAGTGAATTGAACTGAACTAATTATGATAATCTATGAAATTACAGACTAATAAAGTGAATTGAACTGAACTAATTATGATAATCTATGAAATTACAGGCTAATAAAGTGAATTGAACTGAACTAATTATGATCATCTATGAAATTACAGACTAATAAAGTGAATTGAACTGAACTAATTAAGATAATCTATGAAATTACAGACTAATAAAGTGAACTGAACTGAACTAATTAAGATAATCTATGAAATTACAGACTAATAAAGTGAATTGAACTGAACTAATTATGATAATCTATGAAATTACAGACTAATAAAGTGAATTGAACTGAACTAATTAAGATAATCTATGAAATTACAGGCTAATAAAGTGAATTGAACTGAACTAATTATGATAATCTATGAAATTACAGACTAATAAAGTGAATTGAACTGAACTAATTATGATAATCTATGAAATTACAGGCTAATAAAGTGAATTGAACTGAACTAATTATGATCATCTATGAAATTACAGGCTAATAAAGTGAATTGAACTGAACTAATTATGATAATCTATGAAATTACAGACTAATAAAGTGAATTGAACTGAACTAATTAAGATAATCTATGAAATTACAGGCTAATAAAGTGAATTGAACTGAACTAATTATGATAATCTATGAAATTACAGACTAATAAAGTGAATTGAACTGAACTAATTATGATAATCTATGAAATTACAGGCTAATAAAGTGAATTGAACTGAACTAATTATGATAATCTATGAAATTACAGGCTAATAAAGTGAATTGAACTGAACTAATTATGATAATCTATGAAATTACAGACTAATAAAGTGAATTGAACTGAACTAATTAAGATAATCTATGAAATTACAGGCTAATAAAGTGAATTGAACTGAACTAATTATGATAATCTATGAAATTACAGACTAATAAAGTGAATTGAACTGAACTAATTATGATAATCTATGAAATTACAGACTAATAAAGTGAATTGAACTGAACTAATTATGATAATCTATGAAATTACAGACTAATAAAGTGAATTGAACTGAACTAATTATGATAATCTATGAAATTACAGGCTAATAAAGTGAATTGAACTGAACTAATTAAGATAATCTATGAAATTACAGACTAATAAAGTGAATTGAACTGAACTAATTATGATAATCTATGAAATTACAGACTAATAAAGTGAATTGAACTGAACTAATTATGATAATCTGTGAAATTACAGGCTAATAAAGTGAATTGAACTGAACTAATTAAGATAATCTGTGAAATTACAGGCTAATAAAGTGAATTGAACTGAACTAATTAAGATAATCTGTGAAATTACAGGCTAATAAAGTGAATTGAACTGAACTAATTAAGATAATCTATGAAATTACAGGCTAATAAAATCAACTGCTCTGGACATTCTGCTTACCCTGGACCAGGCCCTGATCCCCGGGACTCGAAAGAGGAAGCGGTGGCGCAAGCGAGGCAGCGTCATGACTAAACTACGTCGGCGAGCATGTAGACCGCCATTGCCTTGTGTTTCGTTGAGCTCCGTTCCAGACTCTCCTATCAACGAGACCTGAAAAACTGTAACATCCTACGTTTCTCAGAGTTGTGCCTTAACGAGGACATGGACATACAATAGACAGTTTTTTCTGTGCATGGTCAAGACCAGAGAGTAAGGCGAGACAGGGAGGACTGTGTCTCTTTTCGTGCAGGTGATTTTAATGCAGGAAAACTTACATCCGTTTTACCTCACTTTTACCAGAATTTCCCCTGTTCAACTTGAGGAGACAAAACTCTAGATCCCCTTTAC
>NW_021823452.1:0-20000 GCF_901001165.1 Salmo trutta
GTATACTGTAAGCTAGTACTGTACTGTACCATGTAGTACTGTAGATAGTACTGTACCTGTACCAGGTAGTACCTGTACTGTACTGTAGCTAGACTGTACTGTGCCCGGTAGTACTGTAGCTGTACTGTAGCTAGTACTTTACTGTACCAGGTAGTACTGTAGCTAGTACGTACGTGCCCATGTAGTAACTGTAGCTAGTACTTTGTACTGTACCAGGTAGTAATGTAAGCTATTTCTGTAATGTACCAGTGTAGTACTGTAGCTAGTACTGTACTTTACCAGGTAGTACCTGTAGATAGTACTGGACTGTACCAGTAGGGTACTGTAGCTAGTTACGTACTGTAACAGGTAGTACTGAGTAGTATGCGCTAGTACGTTACTGTACCAGGTAGTGCTGTAGCTGTACTGTAGCTAGTACTGTACGGTACCAGGAGTCTGTAGCTGTACTGTAGCTAGTACGTACTTTACCAGTAGGACTGTAGCTGTACGGTACTGTACCAGGTCGTTAACGGTAGCTAGTACTTTACTGTAACAGGTATACGTAGCCTAGTACGTGTTACTGTAAACCCAAGGTAGTACTGTAGCTAGTACTGTACGGACCCAGGTAGTACTGTAAGCTAGTACGGTACTGTACCAGTAGTACTGTAGCTAGTACTGTTATATCAGTTAGAAAGTGATAGGTATCCTGACTTGTCTTTCTGTTGTATCTCCTCAGGGATTGGATGGCTTGGCTGGAGACAAGGGAGATGACGGAGAGGCCGGTCAGCCTGTAGGTTCACTGTTGTTGATGTTGTTGTTGTTGTTGTTGTTGTTGCTGCTGTTGTTGATGATGTTGTTGTTGGTGTTGCTGTTGTTGTTGATGTTGGTGTTGCTGTTGTTGTTGATGATGTTGTTGTTGGTGTTGCTGTTGTTGTTGATGTTGCTGTTGATGTTGCTGTTGTTGTTGATTATGGTTGTTGTTGGTGTTGCTGTTGTTGTTGTTGATCTTTGTGTGTTGTTTCAGGGCCCATCTGGTCCTTCTGGAGAAGCTGGCCACCAGGACCTCCCGGCAAGAGGGTGAGTGTCCCCGACAGGGTTCGAACTTGGGTCTCCTGCACACCACAAACCTGTGTTAGCCCTCTGAGCTAAAGCCTAAGCATTCACTCACAGAGCTAACACAATTTCCAGGTTAGAGGCAGGGTTACTCATCACCATCCAAAATGAATAGCTGTTGCTGAATTGAAATATTAGATACAATGCATTACAATACAGATCTGATTTCCACGTGTTGAATGAACAAGTCTCTGGACAAGCCAGCGTTCAGAGACGGTTGAAGAATAGATTATTTTTGGAATAGACTATCGATCTGTTTTACTTTGTCTGACCGTGACGTGAAAGGAATAATCACTAAAGTTAGGATATCAAGATGTCATATCTGCTTCTGGTGGTCTGCTACTGCTCCTGTCCACATGAGATAAGGGATGCATCGCAAAGGGCACACTATTCCCTATTTAGTGCACTACTTTTGACCAGAGCCCATAAGTAGTACACTATATAAGGGATAGGATGCCATTTTGGGACGAATTCCAGGGTGTTTCTTACCAACGGAACACTTTTACAACCCTGGCCCCGTCTACAGCCATCACCTTTAATGGAGAGCAGTAAAACACTATAATCCACTACACCAATGCTGTCAAATAGTGACGGGTTGGCACTGCATGGTGCCAACAGTAAGGGATGTTTCCCAATGGCACCCTATTCCCTATGTAGTGGCACTACTTCTGACCAGAGCCCTATGGCACCCTATTCCCTATGTAGTGCACTACTTCTGACCAGAGCCCTATGGCACCCTATTCCCTATGTAGTGCACTACTTCTGACCAGAGCCCATGGCACACTATTTCCTATGTAGTGCACTACTTTAGACCAGAGCCCTATGGCGCCCTATTCCCTATGTAGTGCACTACTTTTGACCAGAGCCCTATGGAACTCTATTCCCTATGTAGTGCACTACTTTTGACCAGGGTCCCATAGGTAGTCCACTGTATAGTGAATAGGGTGATATTGTGATGCAGACTTTAACTTTTCTTTTAAATGTAAAGTTCAGTTTAAGGTCAAGTCAATTGGAACATACTGGGTTTAGAGTGAAAGGATGTTACTACACCATCAAATCAGAGTGTTTCTGCATTTAGTGTAAAGGTTTCCTTCACTTGTAATGATTTATGATGATGGCTCACAGACAAAGTGCCAGGTACTAAATATGTATGGTGTTAAACTAGTTAAAATGACACCACCTTACAGTCCCCAATATGTTGATGCACTATGATATATATTCTATAGAAGCTATATTAAACTCAGCTGTCATTAACACTGGGTGCTAATGGGGATGTACAGTTGAAGTCGGAAGTTTACATACACTTAGGCTGGAGTCATTAAAACTCGTGTATCAACCACTCCACAAATGTATTGTCGGTTAGGACATCTACTTTGTGCATGACACAAGTAATTTTTCCAACAATTGTTTACAGACAGATTATTTCACTTATAATTCACTGTATCACAATTCCAGTGGGTCAGAAGTTTACATACACTAAGTTGACTGTGCCTTTAAACAGCTTGGAAAATTCCAGAAAATGAATTTGACATCATGAGAAAATCAATAGAAATCATCCAAAACCTCAGAAAAAAATGTGTAGACCTCCACAAGTCTGGTTCATCCTTGGGATTCATCCCTGGTTCATCCAATTTCCAAACGCCTGAAGGTACCACATTCATCTGTACAAACAATAGTATGCAAATATAAACACCATGGGACCACGCAGCCGTCATACCGCTCAGGAAGGAGACTCGTTCTGTCTCCTAGAGATGAACATACTTTGGTGCGAAAAGTGCAAATCAATCCCAGAACAACAGCAAAGGACCTTGTGAAGATGCTGGAGGAAACAGGTACAAAGTATCTATATCCACAGTAAAAATAATTCTATATCGACATAACCTGAAAGGCCGCTCAGCAAGGAAGAAGCCCACTGCAAACATGACTCAGTTACACCAGCTCTGTCAGGAGGAATGGGCCAAAATTCACCCAACTTATTGTGGGAAGCTTGTGGAAGGCTACCCGAAACGTTTGACCCAAGTTAAACAATTTAAAGGCAATACTACCAAATACTAATTGAGTGTATGTAAACTTCTGACCCACTGGGAATGTGATGAAAGAAATAAAAGCTGAAATAAATCATTCTCTCTACTATTATTCTGACACTTCACATTCTTAAAATAAAGTGGTGATCCTAACTGACCTAAAACAGGGAATTTTACAAGGATTATGTGTCAGGAATTGTGAAAAACTGAGTTTAAATGTATTGGCTAAGGTGTATGTAAACTTCTGACTTCAACTGTATATGCTGTAAATAGCTGTTCCATCATCAGCCATTGTGTTAGCCATAACGCTAGCCATAGCTTTAGCCATAGTGTTACCAAGAGCTTTAGCCATAGCGTTAGCCAGAGCATTAGCCAGAGGTTTAGCCATAGCGTTATTTATTTTAAATGTTTTAAATGTTTTATTTCACCTTTATTTAACCAGGTAGGCTAGTTGAGAACAAGTTCTCGTTTACAACTGCGACCTGGCCAAGATAAAGCAAAGCAGTGCTACACAAACAACAACACAGAGTTACACATGGAATAAACAAACATACAGTCAATAACACAAAAGAAAAAAAGTATATATACAGTGTGTGCAAATGAGGTAAGATTAAGGAGGTAAGGCAATAAATAGGCCATAGTGGCGAAATAATTATAATTGCAATTAAACACTGGAGTGATAGATGTGCAGAAGATGAATGTACAAGTAGAGATACTGGGGTGCAAAGGAGCAAAAAAATAACAGTTTGGGGATGAGGTAGTTGTATGGGCTATTTACAGATGGGCTATGTACAGGTGCAGTGATCTGTGAGCTGCTCTGACAGCTGGTGCTTAAAGTTAGTGAGGGAGATATGAGTCTCCAGCTTCAGTGATTTTTGCAATTCATTCCAGTCATTGGCAGCAGAGAACTGGAAGGAAAGGCGGCCAAACGAGGAATTGGCTTTGGGGGTGACCAGTGAAATACACCTGCTGGAGTGCGTGCTAGGGGTGGGTGCTGCTATGGTAACCAGTGAACTGAGATAAGGCGGGACTTTACCTAGAAAAGACTTATAGATGACCTGGAGCCAGTGGGTTTGGCGTTGAATATGAAGCGAGGGCCAGCCAACGAGAGCATACAGGTCGCAGTGGTGGGTAGTATATGGGGCTTTGGTGACAAAACGGATGGCAATGTGATAGACTGCATCCAGTTTGCTGAGTAGAGTGTTGGAGGCTATTTTGTAAATGACATCGCCGAAGTCAAGGATCGGTAGGATAGTCAGTTTTACGAGGGTATGTTTGGCAGCATGAGTGAAGGATGCTTTGTTGCGAAATAGGAAGCCGATTCTAGATTTAATTTTGGATTGGAGATGCTTAATGTGAATCTGGAAGGAGAGTTTACAGTCATACCAGACACCTAGGTATTTGTAGATGTCTACATATTCTAAGTCAGAACCGTCCAGAGTAGTGATGCTGGACGGGCGGGCAGGTGCTGGCAGCGATCTGTTGAAGAGCATGCATTTAGTCGTTACTTGCATTTAAGAGCAGTTGGAGGCCACGGAAAGAGAGTTGTAAGGTATTGAAGCTCATCTGGAGGTTAGTTAACACAGTGTCCAAAGAAGGGCCAGAAGTATACAGAATGATATCGTCTGCATAGAGGTGGATCAGAGACTCACCAGCAGAAAGAGCAACATCATTGATGTATACAGAGAAAAGAGTCAGTCCGAGAATTGAACCCTGTGGCACCCCCATAGAGACCGCCAGAGGTCCGGACAACAGGCCCTCTGATTTGACACACTGAACTCATTTGAGAAACCGGCTGTTGAGTCTGCCGATAAGATACTGGTGATTACAGCTGCACAGCTGCACAATACAGCTGCACAGTATTTTCTCTTATTGATGGTGGTTATGATATCGTTTAGGACCTTGAGCGTGGCTGAGGTGCACCCATGACCAGCTCGGAAACCAGATTGCATAGCGGAGAGGGTATAGGGGAATTCAAAATAGTCGGTGATCTGTTTGTTAACTTGGCTTTCGAAGACCTTAGAAAGGCAGGGTAGGATAGATATAGGTCTGTAGCAGTTTGGGTCTAGAGTGTCTCCCCCTTTGAAGAGGGGGATGACCACGGCAGCTTTCCAATCTTTGGGGATCTCAGACGATACGAAAGAGTGGTTGAACAGGCTAGTAATAGGGGTTGCAACAATTTCGGTCCAGATTATCTAGCCCTGCTGAGTTGTAAGGGTCCAGATTTTGCAGCTATTTCAGAACATCAGCTATCTGGATTTGGGTGAAGGAGAAATGGGGAGGCTTGGGCAAGTTGCTGTGGGGGATGTGGGTTAGCCAGAGCTTTAGCCATAGTGTTAGCCAGAGCGTTAGCCAGAGTGTTAGCCATAGCGTTAGCCAGAGCTTTAGCCATAGCGTTAGCCAGAGCTTTGGCCATAGCGTTAGCCAGAGCATTAGCCATAGTGTCAGCCAGAGCTTTAGCCATAGCGTTAGCCAAAGCATTAGCCATAGCGTTAGCCATAGCTTTAAAGGCCCCAAAGTGTGTTCATTCTGTTCATTCTCAGGCCATTCTAGAAATTTCACCAGTTAATCATATGTCCAATGGGAAGTTATGTGCTTGATTAGCCATTTATATGTTGAAGTAAGGGATTTTGAGGGATCTTCTGTGTACATTTATATCAATTAGATATAGGTCTGTAGGTCATTGAAGCACAATGAAGCTCATCTGAGTTATAATAACACATATTGATGCCCATAACCCATATCAGGGTTTAGATAGTCTCCTTCATCAGTTTATGGTCACTGATGCTAAACCACAACCTGCTTCGAAGGCAGTTATTCAGATCCTTTAGCTACACTACCAGTAGACTATAGGCTAATTTACTGTAGCTTTGTCCCTATCTGACCTGCTGTACGCTGGCTTTGCTTCTAGTCAAGGTTATTAACCTTATCGAGCAGTTATCATGAATAGTTATTAAGTCTATTAAAAATGTATACTAAACCATTTAGACTGTTTTAACCATCTATGATTAAAATAAGTTGTAAACTGTATACCAAGCTGATGAGTGGGGTCGTTTGTCCTCCCCAGGGACCCATTGGACCAGCCGGTACTGAGGGAAGACAAGGAGAGAAGGGATCTAAGGTAAGACACGCACGCACGCACGCACACACACACATTTCCATTCGAACAAAAGTGTAGGATTAGAGTTGATGTGATGGAGACAGACGAAAGCCTCTCAGAACTTCCTGGTCTGTCAAAGCTGGCTTCTAATTGGTTGTCACAACGGTTTAATCCTCCAACCCCTTCATCCTATCTGACGGTAAATCCATGGATCTCCAATCCTCTGTGTCTGTTCTCATGGCTGATAGATGACATCTGGTGACTGAGTTTAGGCTCTGTTTGATTGTTGTAATTCCCAAATGCTTTTGAAAGGTGTTCTCTTTTGAGGGTGAATAGGACCCAATACTTTTTAATAAATTTTTTTCACCTTTATTTAGCCAGGTAGGCAAATTGAGAGCAAGTTCTCATTTACAATTGCGACCTGGCCAAGATAAAGTAAAGCAGCACGACACAAACAACAACACAGAGTTACACATGGAGTAAAACAAACATACAGTCAATATCACAATAGAAATCTATATACAGTGAGTGCAAATGAGGTAAGATTAGGGAGGTAAGGCAATAAATAGGTTGTAGTTGTGAAGTAATTGCAATTAAGCAATTAAACACTGGAGTGATAGATGTGAAGAAGATGAATGTGCAAGTAGAGATACTGGGGTGCAAAGGAGAAAAAAATACTGATAGAATCCTCCTGAGAACTTCAGTTCTCATAACCGTTTAGAGCCAGTTTCATGTTTTTAGATGTTAGCTATGTAGTCAATTGTATTCAACTGTAGTCAGTTGTATTCAACTATATTCAACTATATTCAACTGTAGTCAACTATATTAAACTATATTCAACTGTAATCAACTGTAGTCAACTATATTCAACTATATTCAACTGTAATCAACTGTAGTCAACTGTATTCAACTATATTCAATTGTATTCAACTGTTTTGAACTGTAGTCAACTATATTCAACTATATTCAACTGTATTCAACTGTAGTCAACTGTAGTCAACTATATTAACTATATTCAACTGTATTCAACAGTTTTTCCCACTTCATAAGTCTAAATTATAGATATATCTTTACTCTATACCTGTAAGATATAGTGTGGAGATCCAAACGGATTTTAAAGTGGCTTATTTCTCTGGTTCCTCAGGCTATATAACGCATCCCTGGAAGGGAGTCATGCTCAATTTATTTAAATGTTGCTACTGTGTGGCTCCTCGATGAGGCTGAAGGTATTGATACAGTGTATTACAGGGTGAGGCTGAAGGTATTGATACAGTGTATTACAGGGTGAGGCTGAAGGTATTGATACAGTGTATTACAGAGTGAGGCTGAAGGTATTGATACAGTGTATTACAGAGTGAGGCTGAAGGTATTGATACAGTGTATTGCAGGGTGAGGCTGAAGGTATTGATACAGTGAATATTACAGGGTGGGGCTGAAGCTAGTGGGATTGAATGTTGTGATTGTGTATTGCAGGGTGACGCTGAAGCTAGTGGTATTGAATGTTGTGATTGTGTATTGCAGGGTGAGGCTGGAGCCGAGGGGCCTGATGGTCAGACTGGACCTGTCGGACCCCAGGGGCCCTCTGGTAAACCCGGACCCGATGGCCTGCGTGGAATCCCCGGCCCTGTTGTGAGTTAACTAGCTATAGATGGTCTGCTATACTTTAGCTACACGTTACACTATCACTGTTGTAACTAGCTAGATTACAGACTAATCCGTTTGCTATACATTATCTGTACATTATCAAGGTAAAATAATGTGATGGACGATGTGATACATTGTGAAGGTTCAATGATAATGATAATGTAATAGATAACGATAATGTAATAGATATGGATAATGGATATGGATAATGTAATAGATATGGTTATGTATAATGTAATATATATGGTTATGGATAATGTAATAGATATGGTTATGGATAATGTAATAGATATGGATAATGTAATGGATATGGATAATGTAATGGATATGGTTATGGATAATGTAATGATATGGATAATGTAATGGATATGGATAATGTAATGGATATGGTTATGGATAATGATAATGTAATGGATATGGTTATGGATAATGATAATGTAATTGATATGGTTATGGATAATGATAATGTAATGGATATGGTTATGGATAATGTAATGGATGATTTTATACATATTCTAAGGGTGAACAAGGACTTCCGGGTTCTTCTGGAATGGACGGACCGCCTGGACCTATGGTAAGAGATAATATCCCATATTTCAATATTTCATATCCTATTTTCTTGGCGCAATTATAATGCCATGATACACTGGCAATTTTTTCAGGCAACAATTGTTCTGAAATATGACTGTGTGTGTGAACAGTAAGTAAAAGGCCCTTAGATGTACTGTCTTTGACAAACTGATTCCTGAGAGGAGTTTTCTCTCTTTACAGGGACCCCCTGGTCTCGCTGGTTTGAAAGGAACTCCTGGGGGTAAGGGAGAAAAGGTATGACTGCAACACTCTTATTTTATAGAAAAGAGAATGTTATTTCTCTCTTTCTCTCTCTCTCTCCCTCTCTCTGTCTTTCTCTCTTTCTCTCTCTTTCTCTCTCGCTCTCTCTCTCTCTCGCGCTCTCTCTCTCTCTCTCTCTCTCTCTTGCGCTCTCTCTCTCTTTCTCTCTCTCTCTCACTCTTGCTCTCTCACTCTCTTTCTCCATCCCTGCCTCTACCTCCCTTCTCTCTCTCATATATATATATATATGTGTGTGTCGCTCTCTCTCTCTCTCGCTCTTGCTCTCTCACACTCTCTTTCTCATCCCTGCCTCTACCTCCCCCTCTGTCTATCTCTCTCTTTCAAAGTCAACTGTATTTGTGATTTAATGTGGTAATTAAATATGTATAAGAAATATAATATAATCTGTTTAATGATCATTGGTTTGTAGCCAGCAAGCAGCAGTATAGCCCAGTAGGGACAGAAGGCTAGCTAGAACTCTAGCTACAGCAGCAGATACCAGAGACAGACCCCCACTGTTAAATACAACACCAGCTATAAACACACACACACACACACACACACACACACACACACACACACACACACACACACACACACACACACACACACACACACACACACACACACACACACAAAGGCTAGGTACCAGAGACAGACCACCACTGTTAGATATGACAACACTATAAACATACTAATCATTTACCTTGGTAACTAAGACAGTGTTTTGACCTCTGTAACTAAGACAGTGTTTTGACCCCCGTAACTAAGACAGCGTTTTGACCCCCGTAACTAAGACAGTGTTTTGACCCCTGTAACTAAGACAGTGTTTTGACCCCCGTAACTAAGACAGTGTTTTGAACCCCTGTAACTAAGACAGTGTTTTGACCCCCGTAACTAAGACAGTGTTTTGACCCCTGTAACTAAGACAGTGTTTTGACCCCCGTAACTAAGACAGTGTTTTGACCCCCGTAACTAAGACAGTGTTTTGACCCCCTGTAACTAGGACAGTGTTTTGACCCCCGTAACTAAGACAGTGTTTTGACCCCTGTAACTAAGACAGTGTTTTGACCCCCGTAACTGAGACAGTGTTTTGACCCCCGTAACTGAGACAGTGTTTTGACCCCTGTAACTAAGACAGTGTTTTGACCCCCGTAACTAAGACAGTGTTTTGACCCCCGTAACTAAGACAGTGTTTTGACCCCGTGTAACTAAGACAGTGTTTTGACCCCCGTAACTAAGACAGTGTTTTGACCCCTGTAACTAAGACAGTGTTTTGACCCCCGTAACTAAGACAGTGTTTTGACCCCCGTAACTGAGACAGTGTTTTGACCCCCATAACTGAGACAGTGTTTTGACCCCTGTAACTAAGACAGTGTTTTGACCCCCGTAACTGAGACAGTGTTTTGACCCCCGTAACTGAGACAGTGTTTTGACCCCCGTAACTGAGACAGTGTTTTGACCCCCGTAACTGAGACAGTGTTTTGACCCCTGTAACTAAGACAGTGTTTTGACCCCTGTAACTAAGACAGTGTTTTGACCCCCGTAACTAAGACAGTGTTTTGACCCCTGTAACTAAGACAGTGTTTTGACCCCCGTAACTAAGACAGTGTTTTGACCCCTGTAACTAAGACAGTGTTTTGACCCCCGTAACTGAGACAGTGTTTTGACCCCCGTAACTGAGACAGTGTTTTGACCCCCTGTAACTAAGACAGTGTTTTGACCCCCGTAACTAAGACAGTGTTTTGACCCCTGTAACTAAGACAGTGTTTTGACCCCCGTAACTGAGACAGTGTTTTGACCCCCGTAACTAAGACAGTGTTTTGACCCCCGTAACTGAGACAGTGTTTTGACCCCCATAGACAAGACCTAGAATAGTTGTTCCTTTGTTTCCTTCATAAACATTCTGATGATGTTGCCAGGTCGATAATTTAATCAACATAATTTTACTTGCCATAACTTTAACAAGAGATGGTTGTAGCAAAGTTTCATATCAACAAAATGTCCAAGTTCATTTATGATATTTCGATGACTGATGAAGGGTGGTTCACAGTCACACAAAAACATACAATATTTCAGAAATGTATTTTTTAAATTATTTCAATGTATTTTTTCTTGCTTGATGGATCACGACACTGAGTGTACAAAACATTAGGGACACCTTACTAATATTAACTTGCACCCCCTTTTGTCCTCAGAACAGCCTCAATTCGTAGGGGCATGGACTCGGTGTCGAAAGCGTTCCACAGGGATGCTGGCCCACGTTGACTAAAATGCTTCCCAAAGTTGTGTCCAGTTGGCTGGATGTCCTTCGGGTGGTGGACCGTTCTTGATACACACGGGAAACTGTTGAGCGTGGAAAAAACTAGCAGCGTTGCAGTTCATCGACACAAACCGGTTCGCCTGGTACCTACTACCATACCCTGTTCAAAGGCACTTCAATATCTCTCTCACCCTCTCTCCTTCCCTCTCCCTCCCTTCCCCCCTCTCTCTCTCTCTCTCTCTCTCTCTCTCTCCATCCTTCCCTCTCTCTCTCTCTCTCTCTCTCTCTCCATCCTTCCCTCTCTCTCTCACTCTCTGTCCTCCAGGGTCACCCAGGTCTGATTGGTTTGATTGGGCCGCCTGGTGAGTTCGGAGAGAAGGGAGACAGAGGTCTGCCTGGACCCCAGGGAACTGGTGGAGGCAAGGGAGACAGTGTATGTGACTGATATATTTACTACTCATTTAATTAACAGTTACTAGTTTTATTTACTAATAGTAGTATAAGCTATCTTTAAACCATGTGTAAACGGCTTATAAAACCATTTATAAAGTGTTAGCTCGTTTGGTTGATGCTACTGTGAAGAGTTGTCTCATTGGTTCCTGCTGCATTGTGTCTCTGTAGGGTGTTGGTGGTTCTGCTGGTCCACTTGGTCCTCCTGGACCTCCTGGTATTCCTGTAAGTTAATCAGGAAATCATCTCCTCGTCGTCAGCATATCTCTTCAGCAAAATGAATTCATCAAATGTCTATACAATTTCTTCATCAAATGTTCAATACATCATTAACCCAGTATCACTATTGTTATAGTGTTATTATTGTTCGCTTTGTGTCTCTCTTTAAACATCTTCTCATATCAAAACATCTTCATGTCTACCATTTCATCATGTTCCTAGTCTTATTGTTCGCTTTGTGTCTCTCTTTAAACATCTTCTCATATCAAAACATCTTCATGTCTACCATTTCATCATGTTCCTAGTCTTATTGTTCGCTTTGTGTCTCTCTTTTCTTGACCTAGGGACCTGTGGGCTCTAAGGGGTCCAAGGGATCAACAGTAAGTTCCGTTCATTAGCTGACTAACCGAAGACACTAACATCTCATATATGACTGGTGTGATAACTTCCATATGTAACGTTGTGTCCTGTGTTTGTTTTTAGGGTGGAGCTGGCCAGAAAGGAGACACTGGTATGATCGGACCACCCGGAGCTCCTGTAAGTCAACATTTTCTCTCTAAGAAGAGCTCATGATTATCCATTTTGATTGACCTTTTTTCCTGTCTCTGATTGGCCCGTTTCCCTGACCCCTGCCCTCTAACTTTTAACCTCTCTTCCAACCAGGGTCCTCCTGGTGACATCATCCAGCCGCTGCCCATCCAGCAGGCGAGCAGGAAGAACAGACGGCAGGCGGAGGACGACGGCGTGCAGGGCGACGCGGCGGGAGGCATGGCGGACTACGGCATGGAGGCCACAGCGGACATGGAGGACGTGTTCGGGTCCCTGAATAACTTGAAGCAGGACATCGAGAGGATGAAGTTCCCCATGGGAACACAGGACAACCCTGCCAGGACCTGTAACGACCTGCACCTCAGCCAGCCTGACTTCCCTAACGGTGGGTTCAATCAATCAAACAGACTGTATTGTCCTCAGAGGGAACTTTGGTTTCCAGGTAAAACACAGAGTTATAAACAGTACATAGAAAGGACAGACTGAGTTACAAAAACATCATCATCATCATCATCATACAGCAACTTCAGGAGCTGGTTAGCAATGAAGTGAGAGAGAGCAGCTACTAGAAGGAGCCCCACACACAGCAAATAGACATTGCATATTAAATATTCATTAACAAGTGCATTATTGACTTGGCCAAAGGTCTATGTGACTGAAACGTTGCAGTAAAGTAGGAAAGTAAAAAAAAATCACAAAGAGTAGTGATTTACAATGTTGATTCCTGGTGACGTACTGTGTATGCTGGTTTCAACTCAATCTGAGCATCTCATTATAATCTGAGCATCTCATTATAATCTGAGCATCTCATTATAATCTGAGCATTTCATTATAATCTGAGCATTTCATTATAATCTGAGCATCTCATTATAATCTGAGCATATCGTTACAATCTGAGCATTTCATTATAATCTGAGCATTTCATTATAATCTGAGCATCTCATTATAATCTGAGCATCTCATTATAATCTGAGCATCTCATTATAATCTGAGCATCTCATTATAATCTGAGCATTTCATTATAATCTGAGCATCTCATTATAATCTGAGCATATCGTTACAATCTGAGCATTTCATTATAGTCTGAGCATCTCATTATAATCTGAGCATCTCATTATAATCTGAGCATTTCATTATAATATGAGCATCTCATTATAATCTGAGCATCTCATTACAATCTGAGCATCTCATTACAATCTGAGCATCTCATTATAATCTGAGCATCTCATTATAATCTGAGCATCTCATTACAATCTGAGCATTTCATTATAATCTGAGCATTTCATTATAATCTGAGCATCTCATTACAATCTGAATGATTTCTGTTTACAGTACTATGAGGGACATTGTTTAATAACCTTGCCATAGGGCCCCAGTACATCATGTTTATGACCTTGCCATCCTGTTAATGATTGCGTGTGTTGTGATGTTCAGGTGAATACTGGATTGATCCTAACCAGGGCTGTACTGGAGACTCCTTCAAGGTCTACTGTAACTTCACCGCTGGAGGAGAGACCTGTATCAACCCTGACAAGAAGTCCGCTGGCGTACGTTTCCATTGGTCATTTCTGGAAAAGAATGTCTAGAATGTCTGTAATGCCTATAAATACAAAAAAGTTTCCAAATGGGTCCTTCGGCTGTCCCCATAGGAGAACCCTTTTCGGTTCCAGTTAAAACCCGTTTTGGTTCTAAGTAGAACCCTATTGGGTTCCATGTAGAACCCTATGTAGAAAGGAACCCAGTGGAACCCAAAAAGGGTTCTTCTGTGGGGACAGCCGAAGAACCCTTTAAGGTTCTAGATAGCACCTTTTTTTCTGACCTTCTGAGTGTACAGTAGTTAATATGAACTATTTAACAATTTTATACTCAGTGTTTTACTGTCTATTTAGGATGTAAATCTATAGAATGTTTTTTTATTTTAACCTTAATTTTACTAGGCAAGTCAGTTAAGAACAAATTCTTATTTACAATGACAGCCTAGAACAGTGGGTTAACTGCCTTGTTCAGGGGGCAGAAAGACAGATTTTTACCTTGTCAGCTCGGGGATTTGATCTAGCAACCTTGTGGCTACCTCCCCTACGCTCTAGGCTACCTGCCAACCCTACATTCTAACCACTAGGCTACCTGCCTCCCCGACACTCTAACCACTAGACCACCTGCCAACCCCACACTCTAACCACTAGGTTACCTGCCGCCCCTACACTCTAACCACTAGGCTACCTGCCGCCCCTACACTCTAACCACTAGGCTACCTGCCGCCCCTACACTCTAACCACTAGGCTACCTGCCTCCGCTACACTCTAACCACTAGGTTACCTGCCGCCCCTACACTCTAACCACTAGGTTACCTGCCGCCCCTACACTCTAACCACTAGGCTACCTGCCGCCCCTACACTCTAACCACTAGGCTACCTGCCGCCCCTACACTCTAACCACTAGGCTACCTGCCGCCCCTACACTCTAACCACTAGGCTACTTGCCGCCCCTACACTCTAACCACTAGGCTACCTGTCACCCCTACACTCTAACCACTAGGCTACCTGCCGACCCAACAGTGAACATGTTGTTTTCTAACCTGGTGACCTGTTCATTCATTCATGGTGTTGTGTTTGTTCTGTGTAACAGGTCAGAATATCTAACTGGCCAAAAGAGGCTCCAGGATCATGGTTCAGTGAATTCAAACGTGGTAAAATAGTAAGTAGAGAAAATATCCAACTCTCAAAGCAGTTATACATGATCAACATAGAGATGTACAATAGACATTTCAAACTCAGGGCAAGATAACCTACAGTGAGACTAAATGTATCATCTCCATAACCCTCTCTACACCTCCCTCCCTCCCTCCCTCTCTCCTTCTACCAGTTGAACTATGTGGACATGGAGGAGAACACGATCCAGACAGTCCAGATGACCTTCCTGAAGCTGCTCAGCTCGTCAGCCCGTCAGAATTTCACCTACATCTGCCACCAGTCTGTAGCCTGGTACGATGCCAAGGCAGACGGCTACGACAAGGCTCTCCGCTTCCTGGGCTCCAACGACGAGGAGATGTCCTATGATAACAACCCCTTCATCAAGGCCCTGTCGGACGGATGCTCGGTATGTAGTCTTAAAAAGTCAGATTTAGCTTGCAGCTTGGAGCGTCCATTGGAATTTGCATTAGTTCTATTAGAGATTCCATTTGTCCCATTGGAGATCCTATTGGTTCCATTGGTTCCATTATAGATTCCATTAGTGCCATTAAAGATTATGTTAGTGCCAACACAGATTTTATTTGTTCTATTAGAGATTATATTGGTGCCATTAGAGATTCCATTGTCTCCATTATAGTTGCTATTGGTTCCATTAGAGATTCCATTGGAGATTCCATTAGAGATTCCATAAGTTCCATTGAAGATTACATTAGTTCCATTGGAGATTTCATTGGTTCCATTAGAGATTCTGATTCTGATTATGGTTCCGTGTGGCTCAGTTGGTAGAGCATGGCGTTTGCAACGCCAGGGTTGTGGGTTCAATTCCCACGGGGGACCAGTTCGGAAAAAATAAAAATACATTTTTTTAAATGTATGTATTCACTACTGTAAGTCGCTCTGGATAAGAGCGTCTGCTAAATGACTAAAATGTAAATGTATATTCCATTGGTTCCATTGGAGAGTTCTTTAGAAATTCCATTAGTTCCATTGAAGATTTCATTAGAGATTCCATTAGTTCCATTGGAGATTCCATTAGTTCCATTGAAGATTCCATTACTTCCATTGGATATTCCATTTGTTCCATTGGAGATTCCATTAGAGATTCCATTAGTTCCATTGAGATTCCATTAGTTCCATTGAGATTCCATTAGTTCCATTAGAGATTCCATTAGTTCCATTAGAAATTCCATTAGTTCCATTGGAGATTCCACTAGTTCCATTGGAGATTCCACTAGTTCCATTGGAGATTCCATTAGTTCCATTGGAGATTTCATTGGTTCCATTAGAGATTCCATTGGTTCCATTGGAGATTCCATTGAGATTCCATTGAGATTCCATTAGTTTCATTAGAGATTCCATTAGTTCCATTGAGATTCCTTTAGTTCCATTGGAGATTTCATTAGTTCCATTGGAGATTTTATTGGTTCCGTTAGAGATTCCATTAGTTCCATTGAGATTCCATTAGTTTCATTGAGATTCCATGAGTTCCATTGAGATTCCATGAGTTCCATTGAGATTCCTTTAGTTCCATTGGAGATTTCATTAGTTCCATTGGAGATTCCATTGGTTCCGATGAAATTTCCATTAGTTCCATTGAGATTCCATTAGTTCCATTGGAGATTCCATTGGTTCCGATGGAATTTCCATTAGTTCCATTGACATTCCATTATTTCCGTTGGAGATTCCATTGGTTCCGATGAAATTTCCATTAGTTCCATTGAGATTCCATTAGTTCCATTGGAGATTCCATTGGTTCCATTGGAGATTCCATTGGTTCCATTGGAGATTCCATTGGTTCAAATTAGAGATTCCTTTGGTTCCATTGGAGATTGCTAATTGGTCATCATATGGTAGTTCCTGGTAGATATTGATTGATCTTAGTATCTACATTTGACACCACAATAACTCCTTGCCTCCCCTCCTCCTCCACTCCATCCCTCCCCCTCTCTCCCTCCCCTCTCCAGCTGAAGTCGGGCTACTCCAAGACGGTGATGGAGATCAACACTCCTCGCGTCGACCAAGTGCCCATCATCGATGTCATGTTTAATGACTTTGGCGACCCCAGCCAGCGGTTCGGGTTCGAGGTGGGCCCCGTCTGCTTCATGGGCTAGGACCTGACCACCCCCTGAACCCTAACCGCCCCCCCCCCCCCGAACCAGCTGAAGGACAGTGTTAGAGGGCGTTCTGTTCCATGCATGCATTGTACTGCTGACTGAGTACCTGACATCCATCAATCACCCTGTTCTCTCCTAGACCTGACCTGGCCTTGTCTCAGGGGCTCTAAACAAAACCTGTGTTTTATATCATTGATATGATCAGACCACCAGCATCAGACCACCAGCACACTGCCCTCCCCCATTGAACAACAGGCCCCCCCTCTGCCCTACCCACTATAGAACAACATGCCCCCCCTCTCCCCTATCATAGAAGCATTGTCCCAGGGGAATACTCCTCGCCCTTGTAGGGCCAATCACGTAATGACTTTAACTTGTAACGAGAGGAAGTGACATCAGGAATAAAGGACGTTTGATGCCGTGGACGGACAGTGGCGCACTTTCAGCAAACAGAGGGAGGACCCACTCGCCCCAACCCTCAAAAACCTCCTTTTCTCCTCCTTGTCTCCCCTCTCCTCACCCCTTACCTTGATTAGAGGGAGGATCCCCTCACCCCACCCAAGCCCCCTTCCCTCCCCTCATATCACCCCTCGTCCTTACCCCTTTTCCCCCCCAAACACCCTTCCTTCCCTGTCTCCTCCCTCGTCCCTCCCCCAGCCCAGCCTCCCTGTCTGGTAGCTCCAGTGCTGTTCCAGATACAACCACAGAGGTGCTTTTGTGCGGAACACAGAACACCAAAGGTGCTACAAAAAAAAAAGTGAATTTTGCAAAAAACTGTAATTATTATTATTATTATTATTATTATTTTGTACAATACTGTTCTCTTTCTGAATCCACTCTTCAAAAAAGAAACTTGCATGTGTAACAAAAGCTCTTAATATTAATGTTTTAATAAATGTTGGTTTTAAACTATATAGAAAATACATTTGCAATAAATATATTTGTTTGTGTTAAATATCTGTTGAGAAACAAATGGGTAAGTAAGTAATACTAGGTTGTTGTGTTTGGGATACAGTGTAATATCAGCAATACAAATAATTATGAAGAATCTCCTTTGTAAATATTGACCATTATAAAGCACTTACAGCATTATTCTCCCCCTCCAAGACTATACTATACTCTACAGTAAGGGTTATATACATAGTTGGCCTATATACAGTAAGGGTTACTAAACCAAACTGGACTACAACCACCTCAAACCATGTTGTCTCATAACTGACTTGTTGTTGTTGTTTTAAATTATTACTTCCTGTTTTGATTATTTGTGCCCACTAAATCAGGAATTTAAGATTGCAGAGTAATTTAAAATGAGTAATGTAAAAATGTCCACAAAGCCAGTACATATGCACTCAACAAGCTTCTTCTGCCACATAGATTTTATCCCACAGAATGGTATACCTCAATCGCTCTATGTACATTAATGTTGAGATGCTATAGGATGGATAACAAACCCTGTATATACCTTGATTTGTACAATTAAGTTAATATATTTGGGCGGGGAATTATTTTTAAAGGAAAGAAAAACACTTCTTGTCTATTTCCTAACAGTTTGTGAATGATGCCAAATAAATTAGCCCTTAATAGTTGGACCGTTTCTGTAACAGTAATGAGGAAGTGTTTTCATGTGCTTTTGATGGTTGATTCATATTAAAACTGGATTCTGAACAATGTGTTGATTTGACCGTGTGTATTGTTCACTCTCTAGAGGGATTATAATTCCTTGTGATAATTCCATGTTGCTTTATTTTGACAGATTATTTTCCCTTCGTCAAAGGATTAAATAATCCTAATCCTAATCTTTGTCAGATTAGGCTAAACTATGGTGTGATAGGTCTTATAGATGGGTTAGCTGACAAAGTCAGGAAAAACGATACTCAAACTTCAATGGGGCAGAAGTACCTGTGTTGTTGTGATTCTGGATGACAAGAAGCTGCCATGTGGGGAATCGTAGGTGGTTCGTTTCAGCTACATCTGCATTGCTTCCTGTTTGGGGATTTAGGCTGGGTTTCTGTGCAGCACTTTGTGACATCAGCTGATGTAAGAAGGGCTTTATAAATAGATTTGATTTGATTGAGCTACTTTCATCTTGTTCTTGATACCATGCCTTTTTTTTTAGGTATTTTGACTGATGTCACATCTATGATAATATGGCTAACTTAGCTAGCTAGCTAACCAACAACTGTAACAATGTATTTGAGAGACAACAAGTGTTCATTGTGAAAATGTATTTATGTTTTCAATAAACATTGGAGACTAAATATAGTTTACATGTTATCAACAATCTAAGCCAACCACGTCTGTTTTTCCCCATAGTTGCGCACACGTCGATTTTGTTGCTAAACAACCAACCCGTCTATCGCTACTGTTCTACCCACAATGCCGAGCTGCACCCCTAGTGGTCCTGTCTCTCCAAGTGCCTCTCTCTTTCTCTGACTCAGACTTTGATCATGATGTTAGCATCTCCCTCTCCTTCCTTCATAGTAACAGTTTAAATAGAGAGTAAATAAAACCTTTCAAACATGTGAAACGATGTTTACAGTTTATTGTAAAAATCTGAAATAAATGTTTTGGTAACTTGCCAAAATGCTTGAAGACATCTCTTAAATAATGTGGAACGAGTGTGAGTGGAGAAAATTCTCTCTCTCTCTCTCTCTCTCTCTCTCTCTCTCTGTCACATATTATAATATAAATAACTTTTGCTGAAACATAACTGTGAGTGTTGATAGAAGTGATACAACCCATTTTGTCTCCGATCTGGCGTCAACCCTTACAAAAAAGATTACAGTGCAGTATAACTGCAGTATGCTCCAAATACTGCATCCAAAATAACACTGTTTTTTTTTTACTGCAGTCATTTTGCAGTGTAACTGCAGTTATTCTGCAATTACTGCCTCCAAAATACCACAGTCGAATGCAGTTACTGCACTTTTAATGCAGTTTCAAAACTGCTATTTTTTTGTTGTAAGGGCTATGCTCTCCAGAATCTAACAGTGTACATCAGACAGTCCTTGAGTACCCCCAAGA
>NW_021823452.1:22500-37500 GCF_901001165.1 Salmo trutta
TGATTTGATTCACTAGCAAACACAGTCATGGGTTGGTATCGGTACCTCAAAAATTCACTCGAAAGGTACCCAGGCAAAGAAATATGTAAATATAGGCTTTACACCTTACAATGCTAAAACAACACCCAAAACGAGTTTCCGTAACACCACAGGTGTTAATTACCTAACACTAATAAAGTGTAACTGCATCGGCTCTAATAAAGTGTTAATTTAAGTCGGGAATTTGCAACACTCGTTGTGTTTGAGACCTAGCACTCTGAAACGGTTAGTTTATCAACACTTTGAAAAGTGTTAGTTTAACACTATTTGAGATGACACAATGTGTTACATTTAACACTGCGGGTGTTCAAATTCCGATTGTTAATTAGCTGCGAGTGGACCGATGAGGCAAGTGTCGCTAAATGATGTCATATCCGCTCTGCAGGTCCCTGTACATCACTGAGGTTTTCACCACCCGTTCTGTTCCGCTGCCACATATCTCCACATCTCACACTCAGTCACGAGCAGCTGGTGTTGTTTCCAGTCCCCGCGCTGCCCACATGGCTTGCTCGTACCGAGCGGTGATGAATGTGATGACTAGTCTGGCACGGATCTACCCTCCCTCTCTTTCTCTGGAGTCTTGGTATTAAAAAACGGCAGGCGTATTTTTTAGCGTTATTTTTTTCTGCAGAACCTCAAGCCATTCTCCACGCTGACTGAGTGACAGGTTGAAACACACAGGGAAAGAGGACAAGGGTGACCTGTTTTGCAGGCAGAATGCGGGCGCTGTCCGTGGTGCTGAATCCGCTGCTGTTCTACTGCTGTTCAGCTATTACCCTTCTGTGGTGAGTTGAGTTCCACTGACTGCCCTTTTCATCGGCAAGACATTGGGCTATACTTCAGAGATTAGTTTAGATTAAAAACCAACTGCATAATTATACTTTTAGACAGATAGACTGATACAATGTTGGGATTTGAAGTTCGTATTAAAATGTGTGGTGTTGGAATGATATATGTGGTTCTGGGCAGGGGTGATGTAGTTGATGTTGGTCTGGGCAGGGCAGGGGTGATGTAGTTGATGTTGGTCTGGGCAGGGGTGATGTAGTTGATGTTGGTCTGGGCAGGGCAGGGGTGATGTAGTTGATGTTGGTCTGGGCAGGGCAGGGGTGATGTAGTTGATGTTGGTCTGGGCAGGGCAGGGGTGATGTAGTTGATATTGGTCTGGGCAGGGGTGATGTAGTTGATGTTGGTCTGGGCAGGGGTGATGTAGTTGATGTTGGTCTGGGCAGGGCAGGGGTGATGTAGTTGATGTTGGTCTGGGCAGGGCAGGGGTGATGTAGTTGATGTTGGTCTGGGCAGGGCAGGGGTGATGTAGTTGATATTGGTCTGGGCAGGGGTGATGTAGTTGATGTTGGTCTGGGCAGGGGTGATGTAGTTGATGTTGGTCTGGGCAGCGGTGATGTAGTTGATGTTGGTCTGGGCAGGGGGTGATGTAGTTGATGTTGGTCTGGGCAGGGGTGATGTAGTTGATGTTGGTCTGGGCAGGGCAGGGGTGATGTAGTTGATATTGGTCTGGGCAGGGCAGGGGTGATGTAGTTGATGTTGGTCTGGGCAGGGCAGGGGGTGATGTAGTTGATGTTGGTCTGGGCAGGGTAGGGGTGATGTAGGTGATGTTGGTCTGGGCAGGGCAGGGGTGATGTAGGTGATGTTGGTCTGGGTAGGGGTGATGTAGTTGATGTTGGTCTGGGCAGGGGTGATGTAGTTGATGTGGTCTGGGCAGGGCAGGGGTGATGTAGTTGATGTTGGTCTGGGCAGGGCAGGGGTGATGTAGTTGATGTTGGTCTGTGGCAGGGGTGATGTAGTTGATGTTGGTCTGGGCAGCGGTGATGTAGTTGATGTTGGTCTGGGCAGGGGTGATGTAGTTGATGTTGGTCTGGGCAGGGGTGATGTAGTTGATGTTGGTCTGGACAGGGCAGGGGTGATGTAGTTGATGTTGGTCTGGGCAGGGGTGATGTAGTTGATGTTGGACTGGGCAGGGCAGGGGTGATGTAGTTGATGTTGGTCTGGGCAGGGCAGGGGTGATGTAGTTGATGTTGGTCTGGGCAGGGCAGGGGTGATGTAGTTGATGTTGGTCTGGGCAGGGCAGGGGTGATGTAGTTGATGTTGGTCTGGGCAGGGCAGGGGTGATGTAGTTGATATTGGTCTGGGCAGGGCAGGGGTGATGTAGTTGATGTTGGTCTGGGCAGGGCAGGGGTGATGTAGTTGATGTTGGTCTGGGCAGGGCAGGGGTGATGTAGTTGATATTGGTCTGGGCAGGGGTGATGTAGTTGATGTTGGTCTGGGCAGGGGTGATGTAGTTGATGTTGGTCTGGGCAGGGGTGATGTAGTTGATGTTGGTCTGGGCAGGGCAGGGGTGATGTAGTTGATGTTGGTCTGGGCAGGGGTGATGTAGTTGATGTTGGTCTGGGCAGGGCAGGGGGGATGTAGTTGATGTTGGTCTGGGCAGGGGTGATGTAGTTGATGTTGGTCTGTGCAGGGCAGGGGTGATGTAGTTGATGTTGGTCTGTGCAGGGGTGATGTAGTTGATATGTATGTGTATGTCTAACAAAAGCCATAGATCTGAGTTAATCGAGAAACTAGATTTTTTTTTGTTCACGTCTGACAGCTATCTGTGACAGCTATAAAGGGAATACAAAGAAACAGAAATGCTTTTCCATTCTGTTAACTGTTGCATTGGTTTTAAATTCATTTTTCTGTCATACATTTGGCGGCAAATTTAGTTAAACATAGAACTCATAAATGTATTATAATTCTAATGTCCCCTATTCTGTACTGTTTAAACTACACTGATGTCAGACAGGTTGTCCAGTCTCCAACACTCCTCCTATCTCACTGTCCCTCTCTCTCTGTCCCTCTCTCTCTGTCCCTCTCTCTATATCTCTCTGTCCCTCTCTCTCTGTCCCTCTGTCCCTCTCTCTCTGTCCCTCTCTCTATATCTCTCTGTCCCTCTCTCTATATCTCTCTGTCCCTCTCTCTATATCTCTCTGTCCCTCTCTCTCTGTCCCTCTCTATATCTCTCTGTCCCTCTCTCTATATCTCTCTGTCCCTCTCTCTATATCTCTCTGTCCCTCTCTCTATATCTCTCTGTCCCTCTCTCTATATCTCTCTGCCCCTCTCTCTCTGTCCCTCTCTATATCTCTCTGTCCTTCTCTCTATATCTCTCTGTCCCTCTCTCTCTGTACCTCTCTATATATCTCTGTCCCTCTCTCTATATCTCTCTGTCCCTCTCTATATATCTCTGTCCCTCTCTCTCTGTCCCTCTCTCTATATCTCTCTGTCCCTCTCTCTATATATCTCTGTCCCTCTCTCTATATCTCTCTGTCCCTTTCTCTATATCTCTCTGTCCTTCTCTATATCTCGCTGTCCCTCTCTATATCTCTCTGTCCTCTCTCTATATATCTCTGTCCCTCTCTCTATATCTCTCTGTCCCTCTCTCTATATCTCTCTGTCCCTCTCTATATCTCTGTCCCTCTCTATATCTCACTGTCCCTCTCTCTCTGTCCCTCTCTCTATATCTCTCTGTCCCTCTCTCTATATCTCTCTGTCCCTCTCTATATATCTCTGTCCCTCTTTCTCTGTCCCTCTCTCTATATCTCTCTGTCCCTCTCTCTATATATCTCTGTCCCTCTCTCTATATCTCTCTGTCCCTCTCTCTATATCTCTCTGTCCCTCTCTCTCTGTCCCTCTCTCTATATCTCTCTATCCCTCTCGCTCTGGTCCCTCTGTCCCTCTCTCTCTCTGTCCCTCTCTATATCTCGCTGTCCCTCTCTCTCTGTCCCTCTCTCTATATCTCTCTGTCCCTCTCTCTATATCTCTCTGTCCCTCTCTCTCTGTCCCTCTCTATATCTCTCTGTCTCCCGCTATATCTCGCTGTCCCTCTCTATATATCTCTCTGTCTCTCTCTATATATCTCTGTCCCTCTCTCTAACTACCTCTCTGTCCTCTCTCTATATCTCTCTGTCCCTCTCTATATATCTCTCTGGTCCCTCTCTCTATATATCTCTGTCCCTCTCTCTATATCTCTCTGTCCCTCTCTCTCTGTCCCTCTCTATATATCTCTCTGTCCCTCTCTCTATATCTCTCTCTCCCTCTCTATATATCTCTGTCCCTCTCTCTCTGTCCCTCTCTCTATATCTCTCTGTCCCTCTCTCTCTGTCCCTCTCGCTATATCTCCTCTATCCCTCTCGCCTCTGTCCCTCTGTCCCTCTCTCTCTCTGTCCCTCTCTATATGTCGCTGTCCCTCTCTCTCTGTCCCTCTCTCTATATCTCTCTGTCCCTCTCTCTCTGTCCCTCTCTCTATATCTCTCTATCCCTCTCTCTCTGTCCCTCTGTCCCTCTCTCTCTGTCCCTCTGTCCCTCTCTCTCTGTCCCTCTCTCTCTATCTCTCTCTCCCTCTCTCTATCTCTCTCTGTCCCTCTCTCTCTGTCCCTCTCTATATCTCTCTGTCTCCCGCTATATCTCGCTGTCCCCTCTCTATATATCTCTCTGTCACTCTCTATATATCTCTGTCCCTCTCTCTATACCTCTCTGTCCCTCTCTCTATATCTCTCTGTCCCTCTCTATATATCTCTCTGTCCCTCTCTCTATATATCTCTGTCCCTCTCTCTATATCTCTCTGTCCCTCTCTCTCTGTCCCTCTCTCTATATCTCTCTGTCCCTCTCTCTATATCTCTCTGTCCCTCTCTATATATCTCTGTCCCTCTCTCTCTGTCCCTCTCTCTATATCTCTCTGTCCCTCTCTCTCTGTCCCTCTCTCTATATCTCTCTATCCCTCTCGCTCTGTCCCTCTGTCCCTCTCTCTCTCTGTCCCTCTCTATATGTTGCTGTCCCTCTCTCTCTGTCCCTCTCTCTATATCTCTCTATCCCTCTCTCTCTCTGTCCCTCTGTCCCTCTCTCTCTCTGTCCCTCTATATCTCGCTGTCCCTCTCTCTCTGTCCCTCTCTCTATATCTCTCTGTCCCTCTCTCTATATCTCTCTGTCCCTCTCTCTCTGTCCCTCTCTATATCTCTCTGTCTCCCGCTATATCTCGCTGTCCCTCTCTCTATATATCTCGGTCCCTCTCTCTATACCTCTCTGTCCCTCTCTCTATATCTCTCTGTCCCTCTCTATATATCTCTCTGTCCCTCTCTCTATATATCTCTGTCCCTCTCTCTATATCTCTCTGTCCCTCTCTCTCTGTCCCTCTCTATATATCTCTCTGTCCCTCTCTCTATATCTCTCTGTCCCTCTCTATATATCTCTGTCCTCTCTCTCTGTCCCTCTCTCTATATCTCTCTGTCCCTCTCTCTATATCTCTCTGTCCTTCTCTGTCCCTCTCTCTATATCTCTCTATCCCTCTCGCTCTGTCCCTCTGTCCCTCTCCTCGGCCTCTGTCCCTCTCGCTCTGTCCCTCTCGCTCTGTCACTCTCGCTCTGTCCCTCTCTCTATCACTTTCTCAGTGCATTCGGAAAGTATTCAGACTCCTTGACTTTTTCCAAATTTTGTTACGTTACAGCCTTATTCTTAAATGGATTCAAATAGTTTTTTTCCCTCATTAATCTACAGACAATACCCCATAATAGCATAGCAAAAAAAACATTTGGGGAAATGTTTGCAAATGTATAAATAAAAAGATATATCACATTTGCGTAAGTATTCAGACCCTTTACCCTTTGTTGAAGCACCTTTGGCAGCGATTACAGCTTCGAGTCTTCTTGGGTATGAGGGTACAAGCTCGTTTTTGGGGGAGTTTCTCCCATTCTCTCTGCAGATCCTCTCCAAGCTCTGTCAGGTTGGATGGGGAAAGTCACTGCACAGCTATTTTCAGGTCTCTCCAGAGATCGATAGGTTCAAGTCCGGGTTCTGGCCGGGCCACTCAAGGCCATTCAGAGACTTGTCCCGAAAGCAACTCCTTTGTTGTCTTTGGCTGTGAGCTTAGGGTCGTTGTCCTGTTGGAAGGTGAACCTTTTAATGGAGAATCTGTAAATGCTTTTTAGTCTTGGACTGAGCTTAATATGTGTCTGGGGAAACTGGCCCCTGACGTGTGGAACTTGGGGCCTATTACTCAGAGGCTGGGTTTCAGAAGACAAACAAACGATTCTCTTCCTACATAATTAGTCCTGTTTTCTGTGTGGGACTAAAGGCTCAAGACAGCGACACACACACACACACACACACACACACACACACACACACACACACACACACACACACACACACACACACACACACACACACGCACACATCTCAAGGATGATCAATGGAAAAAGGATGCACCTGAGCTCAATTTCGAGTCTCATATCAAAGTGTAAGGATCGATGTTGGAGGACAGGAAGCAGGTACAGGGAGAAACATGTAATTAACCACGGACATATAACAGGACAGGAACAGCGTCTGGACAGGAGAAAAAATAACGACGTCAATGCTGACACAAATCAAATCAAATGTATTGGTCACATACACATGGTTAGCAGATGTTAATGCGAGTGTAGCGAAATGCTTGTGCTTCTAGTTCCGACCGTGCAGTATTATCTAACAAGTAATATAACCTAACAATTTCACAACAACTACCTGATAACACACAGTGTAAAGGAATGAATACGAATAGTACATAAAATATATAAATGAGTGATGGCGAACGGCATAGGCAAGATGCAGTAGATGGTATAGAGTACAGTATATACATATGAGATGAGTAATGTAGGGTACGTAAACATTATATAATATAAAGTGGCTATGATAGATTGATTACATCAATTTTACCATTATTAAAGTGGGTGGAGTTGAGTCAGTAGGTTGGCAGCACCACTCAATGTTAGTGATGGCTGTTTAACAGTCTGATGGCCTTGAGATAGAAGCTGTTTTTCAGTCTCTCTGTCCCGCTTTGATGCACCTGTACTGACCTCCCAGCCTTCTGGATGTTAGCGGGGTGAACAGGCAGTGGCTCGGTGGTTGTTGTCCTGATGATCTTTTTGGCCTTCCTGTGACATCGGGGGTGTAGGTGTCCTGGAGGGCAGGTAGTTTGCCCCTGGTGATGCGTTGTGCAGACCGCACCACCCTCTGGAGAGTCTTGTGGTTATGGGCGGAGCAGCTGCCGTACCAGGCGGTGATACAGCCCGACAGGATGCTCTCGATTGTGCATCTGTAAAAGTTTGTGAGTGTTTTGGTGATAAGCCAAATTTCTTCAGCCTCCCGAGGTTGAAGAGGCGCTGCTGCGCCTTCTTCACCACGCTGTCTGTGTGGGTGGACCATTTCAGTTTGTCCGTGATGTGTACACCCAGGAACTTAAAACTTTCCACCTTCTCCACTGCTGTCCTGTCGATGTGTAGGGACGTGCTCCCTCTGCTGTTTCCTGAAGTCCACAATCATCTCCTTTGTTCTGTTGATGTTGAGTGAGAGGTTGTTTTCCTGACACCACACTCCGAGGCCCTCACCCTTCCCTGTAGGCCGTCTCATCGGGAATAACGTGAGGAGCGGACAGATAAGGAAGGGGTAATCAACAAAGTAATGGAGTCCAGGTGAGTCCAATATTGCGCAGCGGCGCATAATGATGGTGACAGATGTGCGTAATGATGGTGACAGGTGTGCGTAATGATGGTGACAGGTGTGCGTAATGATGGTGACAGGTGTGTGTAATGATGGTGACAGGTGTGCGTAATGATGGTGACAGGTGTGTGTAATGATGGTGACAGGTGTGCGTAATGATGGTGACAGGTGTGCGTAATGATGGTGACAGGTGTGTGTAATGATGGTGACAGGTGTGCGTAATGATGGTAACAGGTGTGCGTAATGATGGTAACAGGTGCGTGTAATGATGGTAACAGGTGTGCGTAATGATGGTAACAGGTGCGTGTAATGATGGTAACAGGCGCGTGTAATGATGGTAACAGGTGTGTGTAATGATGGTAACAGGTGTGCGTAATGATGGTAACAGGTGCGTGTAATGATGGTAACAGGTGCGTGTAATGATGGTAACAGGTGCGCGTAATGATGGACAGGTGTGCGTAATGATGGTGACAGGTGTGCGTAATGATGGTGACAGTTGCGTGTAATGACGGTGACAGGTGTGTGTAATGATGGTGACAGGTGTGAGTAATGACGGTGACAGGTGTGTGTAATGATGGTGACAGGTGTGCGTAATGACGGTGACAGGTGTGTGTAATGATGGTGACAGGTGTGCGTAATGATGGTGACAGGTGTGCGTAATGATGGTGACAGGTGCGCGTAATGATGGTGACAGGTGAGCGTAATGATGGTGACAGGTGTGCGTAATGATGGTGACAGGTGTGCGTAATGATGGTGACAGGTGTGCGTAATGATGGTGACAGGTGTGCGTAATGAAGTGCAGCCTGGCGCTCAAGAGGGGGAGCAGGTGCAGGTGTGACAGCAAAGGGTATTTCTGTTTTGTATTTGTAATAAAATGCATACATTTCTAAAAACCTGCGATCGATTTGTCATAATGGGGTACTGTGTGTAGATTGATGAGGACATTTTTTTATTGAAACAATTTCAGAATGAGGCTGTAATGTAAAAATATGGAAAAAAGTCAAGGGGTCTGTATCTCTCTATCTCTCTACCTCCTCTCTTTTCTATACCTCCCCTCTCTCTCTCTCTCTCTCTACCTCCTTTCTCTCTCTCTCTCTACCTATCTCTTTCTATATACCTCCCTCCTCTCTCTCTCTCTCTCTCTCTCTCTCTCTCCTCTCTCTCTCTCCCCTCTCTCTCTCTCTCTCTCCTCTCTCCTCTCTCTCTACCTCTCCTCTCTAACCTCCCCCTCTCTCTCTCTCTCTCTCTCTCTCTCTCTCCTCTACCTCCTCTCTCTCTCTCTCTCTCTCTCTCTTTCCTTCTCTCATAATCTGATATTGATCCTTGGATGTTGCCAGAGAAGTAACTCTCTGTTAATGGCTGGTTCAGTCATTATAGACACAATGATATTGCCCTACTGGCTGCAATAGAAAAGACAAAACCATCTGACAAATGGAAATGAGGTTTGACTAGTTGGCTACTTCAATATTATAGATATTACAACACTGTCACGACTTCTGCCGAAGTCGGTTTCCTCTCCTCGTTCGGGCGGTGTTCGGCGGTCGACGTCACCGTCTTCTAGCCATCGCCGATCCATTTTTCATTTTCTCATTTGTTTTGTCTTGTTTTCCCCACACACCTGGTTTTCATTCCCTCATTACGTGTTGTGTATTTAACCCTCTGTTCCCCCATGTCTTTGTGTGGTATTGTTGTTTGTAAGTGCTTGTGCACATGTTGACTGGTGCGCGTCGGGTTTTGAACTCAAGTTGTTATTTTCTTGATGCCCTTGGTTTTGGAATTAAACTGCTCCGGCTATTACCTAAGTCTGCTCTCTCTCTGACTTCCCTGCCACCAGTTACGAACCCCTTACAAACACTATACAGTAATACTACTGTACTACATGTTTAAAGAACATGGGAAAGAGATTGATGTGTTTTTTCACTATCTAATCATGACATGGGTTGTTCAATGACAGACATGCATTTGTTTTGAAATCTATCACTTGAAAGTTTCATTTCAGAGAGACAAATAATCATGTTTTTTGCAAAACTCTATATATCCTCCTCCCTCTCAGAGAAATCATTAATACTGCTAGGTTTTACACAGAGAATGAAATGTAACAAATAACTACATTTTAATAAAGAACTGTACAAATTATACCGCTGTGACATCAATATTTTAAAGAAAAATATACAGTACCGCTCAACAGTTTGGGTTCACTTAGAAAGTTCTTTGTTTTTGAAAGAAAAGCACATTGATTGTCCATTAAAATAACATCAAATTGATCAGAAATACAGTGTAGACATGGTTAATGTTATAAATGACTATTGTAGCTAGAAACAGCAGATTTGTTTTATGGAATAACTACAAAGGCGTTCAGAGGGCCCATTATCAGCAACCATCACTCCTGTGTTCCAATGGCACATTGTGTTAGCTAATCCAAGTTTATCCTTTTAAAGGCTAATTGATCATTAGAAAACCCTTTTGCAATTACTGTAGGTTAGCACAGCTGAAAACTGTTTTTCTGATTAAAGAAGCAATAAAACTGGCCTTCTTTAGACTAGTTGATTATTTGGAGCATCAGCTGTCTATTAACCACCACTGCCTGGCTGTCTGTTAACCTACCCACTGCCGGCTGTCTGTTAACCTACCCACTGCCTGGCTGTCTATTAACCTACCCACTGCCAGGCTGTCTATTAACCTACCAACTGCCTGGCTGCCTGGCTGTCTATTAACCTACCCACTGCCTGGCTCTCTATTAACCTACCCACTGCCTGGCGGCCTGGCTGTCTATTAACCTACCCACTGCCTGGCTGTCTATTAACCTACCCACTGCCTGGCTGTCTGTTAACCTACCCACTGCCTGGCTGTCTGTTAACCTACCCACTGCCTGGCTGCCTGTTAACCTACCCACTGCCTGGCTGTCTATTAACCTACCCACTGCCTGGCTGCCTGGCTGTCTGTTAACCTACCCACTGCCTGGCTGTCTATTAACCTACCCACTGCCTGGCTGTCTGTTAACCTACCCACTGCCTGGCTGCCTGGCTGTCTGTTAACCTACCCACTGCCTGGCTGTCTATTAACCTACCCACTGCCTGGCTGTCTATTAACCTACCGACTGCCTGGCTGTCCATTAACCTACCCACTGGCTGTCTGCCTGGCTGTCTATTAACCTACCCACTGCCTGTCTGTCTGTTAACCTACCCACTGCCTGGCTGTCTATTAACCTACCCACTGCCTGGCTGTCTGTTAACCTACCCACTGCCTGGCTGTCTGTTAACCTACCCACTGCCTGGCTGTCTGTTAACCTACCCACTGCCTGGCTGTCTGTTAACCTACCCACTGCCTGGCTGTCTGTTAACCTACCCACTGCCTGGCTGTCTGTTAACCTACCCACTGCCTGGCTGTCTATTAACCTACCCACTGCCTGGCTGTCTATTAACCTACCCACTGCCTGTCTGTCTATTACACCTACCCACTGCCTGTCTGTCTATTAACCTACCCACTGCCTGGCTGTCTATTAACCTACCCACTGCCTGGCTGTCTGTTAACCTACACACTGCCTGGCTGCCTGGCTGTCTATTAACCCACCCACTGCCTGGCTGTCTATTAACCTACCCACTGCCTGGCTGTCTATTACCCTACCCACTGGCTGTCTGCCTGGCTGTCTATTAACCTACACACTGCCTGGCTGTCTGTTAACCTACCCACTGCCTGGCTTTCTGTTAACCTAACCCACTGCCTGGCTGTCTATTAACCTACCCACTGCCTGGCTTCTTGTTAACCTACCACTGCCTGGCTGTCCTGTTAACCTACCCACTGCCTGGCTGTCTGTTAACCTACCCACTGCCTGGCTGCTGGCTGTCTGTAACCTACACACTGCCTGGCTGTTTGTTAACCTACCCACTGCCTGGCTGTCTTGTTAACCTACCCACTGCCTGCGCTGTAACCCACTGCCTGGCTGTCCTTGTTAACCTACCCACTGCCTGGCTGTCTGTTAACCTACCCACTGCCTGGCTGTCTGTTAACCTACCCACTGCCTAGCTGCAGTTAAACCTACCCACTGCCTAGCTGTCTGTTAACCTACCCACTGCCTGCTGTCTATTAACCTACCCACTGCCTGGCTGTCTATTAACCTACCCACTGCCTGGCTGTCTATTAACCTAACCCACTGCCTGTCTGTCTATTAACCTAACCCACTGCCTGGCTGTCTATTAACCTACCCAACTGCCTGGCTGTCTATTAACCTACCACTGCCTGGCTGTCTATTAACCTACCCACTGCCTGGCTGTCTTATTAACCTATACCCACTGCTGTCTGTCTATTAACCTACCCACTGCCTGGCTGTCTGTTAACCTACCCACTGCCTGTCTGTCTATTACCTACCCACTGCCTGGCTGTCTATTAACCTACCCACTGCCTGGCTGTCTGTTAACCTACCCACTGCCTGGCTGCCTGGCTGTCTATTAACCCACCCACTGCCTGGCTTCTATTAACCTACACACTGCCTGTCTGTCTATTACTACCCACGGGCTGTCTGCCTGGCTGTCTATTAACCTACACCTGCCTGGCTGTCTTGGTAACCTACCTACTGCCTGGCTGTCTGTTAACCTACCCCTGCCCTGGCTGTCTATTAACCTACCCACTGCCTGGCTGTCTGTTAACCTACCACTGCCTGGGCTGTCTGTTACCTACCCACTGCCCTGGCTGCCTGGCTGTCTGTTAACCTACCCCTGCCTGGCTGTCTGTTAACCTACCCACTGCCTGGCTGCCCTGGCTGTCTATTAACCGTACCCAGCGTGCCTAGCTGTCTGTTAACCTACCCACTGCCGGGCTGTCTATTAACCTACACCACCTGCCTGGCTGTCTATTAACCTAGCCCACTGCCTGGCTGTCTATTAACCTACCCACTGCCTGTCTGTCTATTAACCCACCCCTGCCGGGCTGTCTATTAACCTACCCACTGCCTGTCTTCTATTAACCTACCCACTGCCTGGCTGTCTATTAACCTACCCACTGCCTGGCTGTCTGTTAACCTACCCACTGCCTGGTCTGCCTGCTGTCTATTAACCCACCCACTGCCTGGCTGTCTATTAACCTACCCACTGCCTGTCCTGTCTATTAACCTACCCACTGGCTGTCTGCCTGGCTGTCTATTAACCTACACACTGCCTGGCTGTCTGTTAACCTACCTACTGCCTGGCTGTCTGTTAACCTACCCACTGCCTGGCTGTCTATTAACCTACCCACTGCCTGGCTGTCTGTTAACCTACCACTGCCTGGCTGTCTGTTAACCTACCCACTGCCTGGCTGTCTGTTAACCTACCCACTGCCTGGCTGTCTGTTAACCTACCCACTGCCTGGCTGCCTGGCTGTCTGTTAACCTACCCTCTGCCTGGCTGTCTGTTAACCTACCCACTGCCTGGCTGCCTGGCTGTCTATTAACCTACCCACTGCCTAGCTGTCTGTTAACCTACCCACTGCCTGGCTGCCTGGCTGTCTGTTAACCTACCCTGCCTGGCTGTCTGTTAACCTACCCACTGCCTGGCTGCCTGGCTGTCTATTAACCTACCCACTGCCTAGCTGTCTGTTAACCTACCCACTGCCTGGCTGTCTATTAACCTACCCACTGCCTGGCTGTCTATTAACCTACCCACTGCCTGGCTGTCTATTAACCTACCCACTGCCTGTCTGTCTATTAACCTACCCACTGCCTGGCTGTCTATTAACCTACCCACTGCCTGGCTGTCTATTAACCTACCCACTGCCTGGCTGTCTATTAACCTACCCACTGACTGGCTGTCTGTTAACTTACCCACTGCCTGTCTGTCTATTAACCTACCCACTGCCTGGCTGTCTGTTAACCTACCCACTGCCTGTCTGCCTGGCTGTCTGTTAACCTACCCACTGCCTGACTGTCTATTAACCTACCCACTGCCTGGCTGCCTGGCTGTCTATTAACCTACCCACTGCCTGGCTGTCTATTAACCTACCCACTGCCTGGCTGTCTATTAACCTACCCACTTGCTGTCTGCCTGGCTGTCTATTAACCTACCCACTGCCTGTCTGTCTGTTAACCTACCCACTGCCTGGCTGTCTGTTAACCTACCCACTGCCTGGCTGTCTATTAACCTACCCACTGCCTGGCTGCCTGGCTGTCTATAATCTACCCACTGCCTGTCTGTCTGTTAACCTACCCACTGCCTGGCTGTCTGTTAACCTACCCACTGCCTGGCTGTCTGTTAACCTACCCACTGCCTGGCTGTCTGTTAACCTACCCACTGCCTGGCTGTCGTTTAACCTACCCACTGCCTGGCTGTCTGTTAACCTACCCACTGCCTGGCTGTCTGTTAACCTACCCACTGCCTGGCTGTCTATTAGCCTACCCACTGCCTGGCTGTCTATTAACCTACCCACTGCCTGGCTGTCTGTTAACCTACCCACTGCCTGGCTGTCTGTTAACCTACCCACTGCCTGTCTGTCTGTTAACCTACCCACTGCCTGGCTGCCTGGCTGTCTATTAACCTACCCACTGCCTGGCTGTCTATTAACCTACCCACTGCCTGGCTGTCTATTAACCTACCCACTGCCTGGCTGTCTGTTAACCTACCCACTGCCTGGCTGTCTGTTAACCTACCCACTGCCTGTCTGTCTGTTAACCTACCCACTGCCTGGCTGCCTGGCTGTCTATTAACCTACCCACTGCCTGGCTGTCTATTAACCTACCCACTGCCTGGCTGTCTATTTGTGCCAAATGGTAACCTATTCCCTATATAGTGTGTAGAGCCCTATGTGTCCTGGTCAAAGGTAGTGCGCCAGAAAGTGAACAAGGTGGCATTTGGGACACAATCTGTGTGCCGGTCTTTGACTAACTTGGCCCGTCGGTTGGCATAAATCTTTGGGGTAATTGAAACTTCAGTAGAGAATTAATGTTGTGTGATTATTCATGGCACACAGACAGGCAGACAAGGCCAGTGGCAAGGCAGATTAGCATCTTGGGTCTGAGAGGCTAAATAAACTAACGGGTGCTGAAGTCAGAGTAACAGAACAGAACAGAACAGAAGCAGAGCAGCTGCTGCCTGGCAACGTGACAGAGCAGAACCATAGAACTAGAATGAATAGAACATAGAAATGTAATCATTAGCGTCATTAGAATCGTTAGAATCGTTAGTGTTTCATTCTTATTCTACGGACTGGAACTTTGGTTATTGTAATTTATGAGTAGAACTTTCTAATCATCAGAACATAAAGCATTGTCATGGAGGGTGTAGTTAGTGGCAGCATGTCAGGCCATCCGGCGTGGATCTGGTACAGCTGCATGGGAATGTGAAGGGATGAGGAGAGATGTGTCAGCGGGGGGGATAAGATAGCCAGAAGGATGCATGTCACACAAGGAGGAAGAGATACCATTTTGGTGACGTACCCAATTCCTCCTCTTCCTCTATCGATCAATAAACT